>NW_010518080.1:0-2045 GCF_000687285.1 Phaethon lepturus | reverse complement strand
GCTCACCCGCCCGGAAACCGCGGGGGGTAAATCGGGGAGGAGTTATCGGAAAAAAAAACAAAACAAAAAAAAAACCCACCACAGGTTTATTCTGAAATATGTAGAGGAGATCGAACAGTCGCCTAAACTTTATCTGCGTTACCTGTGTATGTGCATATATCCATATCCGCGTTACCTATATACGTGCATATACGTATCTGCACCTCTACCTCTCTTTGTAGAACATATATTCTTTGGAAGTATATTATTTTGAACGCATATATATTTTACACATCTCCTCCCCATTTTCAAAATGTTACCTCACAGTCGAAAACCCGCTGCCGTGCATTTCGTGTTTACACCGTTGGTCAGTGACGGACACGCGCCGTGCCACTGCACTGCAGGGATTTATCGAACCGCCATTTCTCCCCAAAGCAGCCACTTATTTAACGGTAAAGCAAAATGCCTGATTAAACGTTACCCAGTAAGGGTGGAAAGGTGTGTGACCTGCCCCAGGTACATATTTTGAAGCCGCAGAAGATATTCTTCCTTAATCCATCCCCGAGCACCTCCCCAGCCTGCTAAACCCGAGCCCCGCTACCGTAAGCGGCAGGATGCCTTCCTCCTGCTCTGGCTGTCTGCACTAGCCGACCGCCCTGCGCTGCTGAAGGACTTGGGGATTATTTGGGAGGAATCGTTTTCAACATAGCAACAGTCTTCAAGAGTAACTTGGAAAATATGTCTTGCGTTAGGTTTCAGAATCCCTCCTAGGTGACACAGTAATTACAGCTGTTTGGCTATAAATCTCTCCAAAAACTTCGAAAAATCTCATCCTTGAGCTGTTTTGAAATTATTCGTAGCCTGGGGGAAAAGAAGAAAACAAAAGCAGGATGTTCTAACGAATTCTAATGTGCATGTGTGTGTCTGCGGGTCCATATGCTGACACATACGGATACACATATGCATTTGTGATCCCACTGGTTTACGTGGGAGTTCGGCTTTTTTCCCTCCTAAACGGCTTCCTTCCTTCCTTGTTTTTGCTCTGTTTCTTTTTCTTGTTCGGGGTTTTTTAAATTATTATTTTTATTGATTTATTTCATTAACATTGAAGCATACATAGGTATGTGTATGCTCTTAAATATACCTATGTGTTTGTGAGTATTCATAACAAACTCTGTATGTATGCGTGTGTATATATATCTATATGGCACATATGAAGACTGTATTTTTATACATATTTATACACCTATATAACGTGGACGCCTGTATGAGTGTAGATGTGTCGGTGTGCTGTGATTTTTGGAATCCAGAATTCACATTTCTCACACCTGCTTCGTTTCCCGACGTGTTGGACAGAATGTGTGACTCACCTCATTTTTTTGGCTGAAGGGAAACAGCCGATCCCCAGTCCACACTTTTCTGACTCACGGCCAGGGAAAGAACACCACCACCACGACATAAGCCGCAGGAAAGGGCTACCCGCGCTCCCTGGCAGTGCCTAGGTACGGCTGGCGCCGCCTCCCATTTGGACAGTCAGGTTAGGGTCCCGCTTAGCTGCTGCTAATTGCCTGGAGGGGAAGTGCAGCCTCTGCTCCCCGAGCCTGGCAGGGGTTTGGTGCAAGGAGGGGAGGCGATGTGGACTGCGCACCCGGGAAATCCGATAAGACCGAGCAAAGAAATACCCGTTGGTTTTGCGCTCTTAAGAAAGGCAAATCCCGCAGATTCGTTTATTTCCCGATGGCGTTTCTCTTTCCCCAACCAAATATAATTCTCACGGGGTGTTTTATGAGCGCTGGGGGCAGAAAAAAAAATCCGAACAAAGACAGTATTTCACCCCTCGGTTGGCAGGCAGCTGTTAAAGGTATTTACGGCTCTACTGCAGTGCGGCACTCAATGCTGCCGGAGCGGGAGAGGAAAAAACAGGAAGCGAAAGGAAAAGATGAGGCACAATAAACATTGCAGCAGGTCGCGGGGGCCGGGCGGGGCGCGGAGGAAGGGTCTCTGCTCGAGACAAGAGGCAATAAAAGTGCATTCAGCGGCAGCAGGCTCTGCCCAAACCCAGTATC
>NW_010518079.1:14045-30288 GCF_000687285.1 Phaethon lepturus | reverse complement strand
AACCTAGTGATTCTGTGATTCTGTAATTGATTTTCATTGGTAATTGTGTACATTGTGTTTATATTTAGGGCAAATTCTTACATTGTGATAACATGACTGGCTGTCATCTGAAGCCCTGCGTGCTTCTCATTTGAAGAAATGTAATTGCAAATGTATTAAAATAAAAACAGATGCTGGATACTGTAGGCATGAGCATCTAACTAAACATGAACTTGAGGCTGCGTGCTGCACCTAGCCCACATGGTGTTTTCGGACATTACTGTAGAACTTATTATTGACAAAAAAGGAAATATATGCATATAAAAATATAAAACGTTATTTGTATAACTTAATACTTTTAAAAATATTTGCTGCTGCTAGTATTTTCACAGAAGTTGCTGTTTGGTATGTATTACCTATTCTTGCCCATCTAGCTTTAGAGCAACTGATAATGAACTGCAGGTGGTTGTTGCATATAATGTAATAAAATGTACAAATCTTGCAGCATTGTCATACAAGAAAGATAGAAATGTAATTTTGTGAGATTGCTGCTGTTAATATTTATACTAAGTCAATGTCTATTCTATTGTTGGTTCCAACCTACCACATGCTGTTTTTAACAAAATATCTGAAGTATTCACTCATCTGTCACTCAAGGATGAGTCAGGAAGTGTTTATAGTAAAACAAAAAATGGTAAATTTATCGAGTGTTTAATACACAATATAGTTATTCATAACCTTATAAAATTATTAAGAATAGTAAAATTGAATGGCAAGCTTCTTACAACTTTCACTTCAATACATGTGTTGATGAGCATGTTAAGCAGTTCTCGGGGGAGAGGCTTCTCTATCTCTTTTTTTTTTTTTTTTTTAATGACGTTTTCATTGCCATTGTGTATACTTCTGTACTGCAGTGGTGCCTGTGGCCCCGGGGAAGGGATGTGTTTTAGATATAAGCACTGTTTTGGAGACGATTAACATTTATTTGATTTTTCAGCAGGTGCATTAATTCTTACGTACAGTTTATTTTGTTACGGAGCACTATGGCACAGAGTTGAAGGACTTTAAAACCAGATTTCATACTTTCACGAGTTGTTTGCATATTATGTATTTGGTGCATTTAATGCCATAAAGCATCTTACTGAAATGTGAGAAGTTGCATGTGTTGTACTTCAGTCACTCTGTATACTTTCACAGGCTAATCCATGATCTTGTGCGTTAAGGAAATAGAAAAGTGATTGGTGAGAATTCCTAAGATTTTTTTTTAATTTCATATCAAAGAATATTTAGTGGTAAGTTACCATGACTGATAGAAAGTCTTAAGCTGATTTGTCTCAGCTTTGCTGTTATCTATATCACTTTTTTTATGTATACTTTATATGCATATAAAGTTTGTTTATTGTATTTTTCTTTACAGGAGTGTTTAAATGGCAACTTTCTTGTTGGCTCTAAAATTGTTTACAGAAACAGATGTGTGTCACACTATTTGGCTTCCTATAAAAATGTGTGCGTATATATATGTGGACACAACAATGAAAGGAGATCGTTCTGTTAATTATTCTCTACTTGCTGTTTTTAAAGTGATGATCTCTTGTTTTCTTCTAGCATCAGATAACAGTCAGCGATTTCGAGAAACCTGCTTTGCATTTGCACTGACGCCACAACAAGTGCAGCAAATCAGCAGTTCAATGTGAGTGAGTTTGATCAGTAATACAGTATTTATAAATAAAAGTAAATAAAAAAGGGAACTGGCTTACCATACCTTTCATTTGAAACGTGATCTTAAAGAACACAGAAGTGTGCGTAGTGCCTCAGAGAATACTCTTCTGGGGAATTCTTTTCTCCTTTGTATGTATGCTGATGGAGAGGGAAAGGGTGAGGAAGAAAAAATTAAATACCACCACTGTCCAGCGAGTATTGGGCTGTTTTCTCTTGTACTAAGTGCTGTACAAATACATAACTCTCCTCTGGCAGCCGTTTCTCACCATCAGTCAGGTGCTTTGTTGAGTTCTATGTTTATTCACTATATAAAGATGGTGTTTCATAGTGATACATCGGAATTTCCTCTATAGTAGAAGAAAAAAAGGAAATGGTAGATGTCAGATGAGTCTGTAGTTGGTTTATTTACCTTAAAAAATAAAAAAAATGTACCTTTTAGTGTGTCTCATTGAGAGTGGTGGTTTGACTGACCAGAAGGGAAGTGTGGTATACGCTATAGATAATGGGAAGTGTGGTTTACATACATTGAACTTACCGCAAACTCTGAGAAAATATTGATGAACCTGTTGTGTAAACGATATGTTTTAACCTCTGTTATGTTGTTTCTAGGGATATTTCTGGGACCAAATGTGACTTCACAGTACAGGTCCAGCTAAGGTATGTGTCTGTATTGCCTGTTCTTGATGCTGGAGTTTTTTTAAATACATCAGATATATGCTCCCCAGCAGGTCAGACTTTCCTTTGTGGAGAAGAGTCTTATCCTGTTGTTTTCTTGAGAAAAGCCTGCCGTTGGCTGCTTTGAAAAGGGCAGACTTAACGACTCGTCCTTATTACATGCAGTTTTCCTGAAGTTGCTGGTGGCTTGATACCTGACATGTCAGAACACTGCATGTACTTAGCTATAGCCAGCTGATTTCTTCAATTCGTTATTTTAGATTGTGCATAGGCTCCTTTCTTTAACTCCACATCTGTCAGATTCCAAGTGCCTGGGCCTTCAAAATACACATGCAGGGAGCGTTATTTTTCCTGGCAGAGATGTCAAACACAGTATTTGCTGGGCATGGCAACCCAAGGTCTACTTTTCTTTAGGCAATGGGAGGCAAGACTTTGGGAATCACCAGATTGAGTCTTAACCTGTTGGTTATTTTAGAGGTTTTGACAAATGTATTGTAAGTTGATTAAATCCTGTGTATCCCTGGAATTCTGTAGAGGGCTGTGAGCAGAGCTTGCTCCTGTCAAAAATGGCTCTCTTGCCTTTTGTCCCCCTGGCCATGTTTGCATGGTGAGCTGCTAACTTGCAAGAGAGCAAGTGATTGCTTTTGGGTCTTACTTGTTAGGATACAGTCTGCTGATTGGCAGCTCAGGTTGGCTTGGTGTGGGGTCAGATGGACAACAGGATGAGGAGGGCATGAGGGAAAACTGGGATAGAAAGCTTCCCCTTTTTGAGAGCAGCAGCCTGTTTGGCTCAGCTGCGTTGAATAGCTGTACCCTGATGTGATGGTACATTTGCATGGATGGGGCAGGTCCCCTGGAAGAAAGCTAGTGGAGTTGAGAGGCTCTTTTTGGTCCTTTGAATGCCTATTGTCCTCGATCTTGGCCTACACGTATTTCGTAGGACAAGGAAGGGTGTGTCTTATTTTGGTGCCAGCAGCAAATAAGCCCATCTGAACATAAGTAAATAAAACTGTCTGAACTTAAGTTTGATGCTGTGGCTACGCAGCTAGCTGGTTTATTGAAGTTGGAGGAGGGACACTTGAAGAGACTGTATGTTTTGTCCTTTGTGAAACCCTGGTCTTGTATCAAAAGGTCAGGCTGGAGAAATGGTAGGAAAGAAATTCGGATATCTGTCTTTTGTAACAGGAACCTGCATATCTGAATGAGTCAGTCTGAGGAATTTAAGAAATCTGAGGAGGAACCTACAGCCACATTGATCCAAACTTTTGATTTTGGGGGGCTTTCCTGCTTAATGATCTGTACAGCTAATTTGTGTTTAGCAAGATTTGTCATACTTTCATAACTCTGTGGGAGAAAAAATTTCTTCTTAGGAAGAGGTGATCTTTAAATCACTTTAGAAGTGAAAGATGATGGAAGCTCTTTGCTTTTAGGTTTTGTTTATCAGAAACCAGTTGTCCACAAGAAGATCACTTCCCACCCAATCTGTGTGTGAAAGTAAATGGGAAACCATGCAGCCTTCCAGTAAGTAAGATGTTATTTTGATATATGTATTTGGATAGCATTATTAGGAACAGTCTGTCAGAAATTAGCCTAAGAATTTATCCTAACATTTGTTTTCACATTTTGAAGCATTTGAATGAAAGATGGATAGATGAATGGAAAAAACAGTTAAGTAAATTGTTTCTCAGGAGGCCAACCAGTAGATCCAAAAGGTTAATTTTCAAAAAATGTGACAGTAAATTTTTATGTTTGATAAACATCCCATGAGATTGGCTGAAATTGGACTCTGTTTTGGAGGTTGTCTGTACAGGGAATAGACCATTATTGACCAACAAGACTAAAGAGAAAAACACCAGCTTACAGTACTGGGGTAGCGCACGGGGTTAGACTGGGCAATGTTAGCCAGGCAGGTTGAATAGGACTGCTGAGAAAGGAGAGATGGCAAAGGTGCCTTTTAATATTCCGGTGGGCAGGGTTAGGATGCGGAAAGTACGAGGCTCCGTGTAAGGAGAAAGGGCTTGTAAAACTCCTGATATTTCATTGTCTGATACATATATCTCGCTATATATCTATATATATCTTTAAATGGGAGAGGGAGCCTGGTTCAGGTGACACACAGCTTTTATTGGGGCAGAGTTGTGGTGAGAGGGAAAGGCGGCGAAAGCACTATTTTTTTTTTCTGAGGGCAAAAAATACTTTGATTTCTAGGGCTATCTTCCACCAACCAAAAATGGTGTTGAACCAAAGCGACCTAGCCGACCAATCAACATTACCTCACTCGTCAGATTATCTACGACGGTACCAAACACAATCGTTGTTTCATGGACTGCAGAAATTGGAAGAGTAAGTAACTTTGGTACATAATGCTGTCTAAAGCTTATTAGTTTCTGCTTTGGCCTCTGTTTGAAAGACTTGAAAGATAAGCAAGCTCAATTGTGCAGAAAATACTTCATCGTTTAGCAGTAGACTGTTCCTTCTTGTGATTTCGTTACTTTATGCTAGGCAGGTATGACATGCTGCCTTAGATCAGTAGCCCTCAAATTTTTCGGTGTGGTCTCTCAGTCTTCACCCCCCGCTCACCTGTCTTTGTGACTCATTGAGAGCCTAGATAATAAGATCAAGACATCCTAGAAAACCGTTTTGTTTGTTTGTCTTAACTTCAGACTGCAAGTTCTTCCTGATTTTAGGGACTTGACAAACCTTGCCTTGGCTTCCACTGGTAACTAACATGTGACATTCAGTACAGAGTGGTCTTTTAGAACTGTGAGGACACAAAGCATAGCAACTCAGCACGGCCCAGGAGATTCAATTTGTCTTTGTTACACTTCTGTTCTTGCAACTGCTATCTTTATACTTAATATTTAAAATGTCATGTTTTTATAACTTTTTTGTGTCTGTGGGAGAATGTTACAATTGGTATTATAAAATTGCTGATGTTCCACTGGACTAATTAAATCTGGAACATGCTACAAAAAGTTACTTCAATAAACTAGCCCGTGAATTAGTGTACTGCTTTCAGTGATGGCAAAAAGCCTGCTAGATACACATTACAGAGTCAACATGTACTTGAAAAACGGTGGCTTTGCCATTGCAACCATCCTGTTTTTAGAAGTCCCGAGAATTGTCCTGAGATGAAACCTTGTCCAAGAATTTGTCAGTGCGCAAAGCCCAGGATTCCTGAACCAGCGTGGAAAAATGCTTACAGCCCAATTGTGCACAATAGCCAGTTATAAAACATCATGATGGTATTTCATGATGGATTTCTTGTGGAGCGTAAAACAGTCTCCATTCAGAGTATAGAATAAATGATGGCTGAATGATTTTTTTAAAACCTCCTCTTATCTAATGAGAACTGCAGGTATCTGAAATAAGCATTTAAAAATGAACCTGTTTTGGTTTACATTGCAGAAGTGCCTGCATGCAAGTTGATGAATCCTGGTTATTACTCTGAATACAGTGCTGCACTTTTGCTTAAGAATACCAGTGAGGATTTAGGGAAAAGAAATGTGACAAGTCTGTGTGAACTCTAAGCTCGTCTCTTGTGAACTGGCTAGTTTCTCAGGCTCTGTAGGTATTTCAGTTATAAAAAACATATTGGCTAACTTCTAGCTTAGAATACAAAACTGAAGTGGCAAATTCTTAGTGTATTTCATGAGAATTAGATGCCAGTCAGAACTTCCCCACTCATGAGATGTAAAGCTTCCTAGAGTGGTTGTTTGAGACCTTGACAATTAAATGTGAGGAATTATTTTATATTTGGATGTGCCTGTACAGTACAAAAATTGAATTCCCCTCCTCCCTTTCCCTTAAGAGTCAGTTGCATGTCTCAACTGGTGTACTCTACCTTTCCTGAAGTCATAATTGTGATTTTTACACAATCTGTTTCAAGAGCCTTCTGTACAAGATGCCTTGGGCAAGTTCGTAGCTTTGTAGATTCAAGCTGTCGGTAAATAATTTCTCGATGTTAATTAGCATTTTTCTAACTTCTATAGTAATTGAGGCATTAAACAAACAAGTTAAAGCAGTAGTGATTTTTAACGATGTGAGAGGCATTCATTGTAAGAATAAAATATTTAAAATGTGGTGTTTCTGATGCTATTTCAATTTGTGTAATTTTATGGTAAGATATATTACTGAAATCCCATCTTTGGATTCTGGTGGCATCCTAAATAAAGGATGGTAGATGTCATAATTGTATGGATTTTTTTGGTTTGTTAGTGGAAACATACATGGCAGTTGCTGGGGGAAGCCTTTCATTTTTCAATTTAAAGTGTATGTGTGCAGCTACAGGTTTAGCAAATGCTGCTTATATCAAAAAGTAATTGATGTACCCTAACATGAGAACACAAATTTTGTCCTTTCCATTTTGGGGGGTGGCGGGGAGAAAGGGGTGTTGCTGATGAATGCATAGTACAATATCACATTTTTACCAAGACAGTTATTACCTTCTGTTGTTAGTAGTTTACAAGAAAAATGAGAGCTTCAGGAATCTCAAACTGTGGTTTGAAATCAGCTAGCGATGCCAGGAGGAGCCGTTCCTCCTGCCACTCCTGCTCTGTCCCTCTAGGGAAGGCTTACCCTGCTCACAGGGGAGCTGGCAGGGTAGGTGTTCGGTCGGCATCTGACCTGCTTGTGTGCCAAATTATCTTCTGTAGTGGCAGAAGTGAGCATCCCTGGCTTTTTGCTGACACTTTTGCTGTCACATGATAAGTAACATTTGCATGGTCTGTTCTGTTGAGACCGGTGCAGGGAAATGACCCAACCTCTTCCAGAAGGGAAGGACAGACAGTTGGGAGCGGTGCCTTCTTGCCCATTCCGGCTAGATTCACTAGAGTACATCTTGATCCCACTGAAGTCTTGAACTCTTTAACTGCCTTCTTTTAAGCTTTGGCAGTGAAGTAGCGTTATCATTTCATAGACAGCAAGTGAAGGAAGGCAAGAAAAAGAAAGTTGAACAGTTCTTCCAGAGTAAGAAATACTGCAGGTGATGTATCTCTTTATGTATCGCTTTTGAAGCGGCATCACTGCTGATTTTCCTATTTTGAAAACAAAATAAGCTTTTATTAAAAAAAAAAAGTTTTGATCATATTTGACCTGACAGCTTCCCTTAAATATATTGACACAACTGTAGTACCTAACATTGATGTAAAATTGCCTTTCTGAAATGGGCTGTAGACTGCATGCCCTGAGTTAGATGTAAAACTCCAGAAGTGTCCTAAATGCTGTTTTAATAGCTCGGTTTGCAGCTAAATCTAATCTCAGTGAAGCGTGAAGTCACTTTTGTTGCACCTCTAAAGCTCCAGCCCTGTGAGTTTTCTGAAGCACGATGGGTTTTCTCTAGTCTGAAAGCTTTGCCATCTAAACTCATGTAACTGCTTTAGAAACACAGTGCCCTGTAATCACATAAAGAATTGCATAAGCATTGTATAAAATACAAGCTATCTTTTGATTAAAACAGTTTTTACTTTGATCTTTTGTTGTGTTTTCTAGAACTATTCCATGGCAGTCTATCTTGTAAAGCAGCTGTCCTCTACGGTGTTACTGCAGAGGTTGCGAGCAAAAGGAATACGGAACCCTGATCATTCTAGAGCACTAAGTATGTCTGATGTACTACTTGTTTAAAAAGGAAAAATAGCTTTTGTAAGAGGAGATTTGAAATAGGACTGTACTAACCGAGGTTTGGACTTCCTACAATTCTCTGGGTTTTGAGAATCTGATAGTGGCGTTCTTTGTATTCAGTTCCAATTCAAAGACTCAGAGGCCTTTGTTTGTACTAGGAGCCAGTCCAGGAACCCTGTTGACACTGTGAAGGGAAAAATGCAAGAGAATCTCTTTCAGTTCAGCCATACTGGCTTTGTTTCTTCAGAATAGAACAACTGTATTTATATACTTAACTGGTAATTCAGTACCTCAAGCAAGCTGAACTAAGTGCCTGATGCTGAACCTTGATGCTGACATGCTGGAGGAAAGTCTCCATCAACACGGTTTTTTATTCTTTTGGCACGGTATTGCGGAGTGAGCTCCTGGAGAGAGAGTGTCTACTCTTCCCAGCCCCCTTCCGAATTTAAGTGTGAGGTTTTCTGCTTTATTCTTTTCTCTGACAAGTAGATGTTGGTATAAGTTTGTATAATAAAAATGCAAGCAAAACCTGCTGCATGTTTCTTTTTCAGGGAGCAGGTGAAAATACCAACACCTGACAGCTGTTGGTCATACTCTTTAATGCTCAGATAACATATGTTGTACGCAGCACAGGACCTTCTCCAAAGGGAAGAAATTAGTCCACCAGTAAATGCTACAAAGCCAGTGGTATATAGTGCTGGGCATTAGCTTGTGCTAATGCAGTGTGGTGATTTAAATGCACAAAAATCTAGAGAGTTTCCAGGTGGCTTACTGCTGCTTTGTATACAAGGTGAGAATGAGGGTGTGTAGGTGTGGTTCATAGAGCAGGAAGAACATGGAACTGACTTGTTCCTTTAACCAATGACTGCTTATGAACGGTCCGTGTAAGTAAAAGAAAAGGATGGGTAGAGATGAAAGACTTCTCTAGCGCTGATATTTCACTGCAGCTATTTAAGTCCCGAATTTTGCCAGAGTACTTTTGATTTCATATTTCTCAATTTGCTTTTCAATTTTAAATCACAGGATTGCTTGATGAGTATTTCGGAGGTTTACAGTGGTGCTTGTCCATGTGTCTTTTTTTTTTTTTTTTTTAATGTGCTTGAAGTTACCAGTCAAGTTAATGTGGCTCATCTTGTTGGTAGATTTTAAATAACTTTCAAGTACAAAGTTGCATGTATATGAAAAGAATCATCTCTGTATAAATAGATTTTCTAGGGATCTTGGTTTAATATGAGTTTTTCCTGCTTTTTTCATTCTTAAATCTTGTCATTTATGGTCTTTCTAGAGAGTAAAGACTGCTTACATTACATGTTTATTGTGTGAGTCTGAAACAATAGTTACTGCTGCTTCCTTCCAGTAGATACGGCAAACTGAAAGTTTAGCACGCAGTTTCAGACTTGTTTTATTTCTCTATCATCCCGTTTGTGTGTTAAATCAGCTGTAAAATAAACCTTTTTTTTCTTTCAAAAAACAGTTAAAGAGAAGCTGACTGCCGATCCAGACAGTGAAATAGCAACAACAAGCTTAAGAGTTTCTCTTCTTTGTCCAGTAAGTTTTTTGTTTGTTTTTTTTTTTTTAATTCCCTCAAAACTGATTCTGATCAAAATGTGGCTGTTCTGAGACATGTATTTGGTATAGGTTAGCTTGTGTTCACCTGTGTGTTAACCTTGTGGGGATAGGATCCAGTGCTGAAGTTTGCCATCACTGTGCTTAAGCATGTGATATACCCCTGAGAAAACGAGCATTCCATTAACTTGAAAACGCTCTTCAAAATTATACGTAAGCATACATTTAAATCTGTCACTAGATCATCTGAGTAGGCAGTTTGGGTCCTTGATTGTGATACAACCACAGTCAGTGGTAAGGTGGGTGAATCTGACTATTAAAAATAGCTCTTCAGCCAGTGTCTGCAGCCAAAGAATTGAATGTCCTTTAACTGAAATTGATTATATGCACGTGTGCACTTTGAGTGTTTAATAATCTTAGATTAAAAATTAAGCAGTGTTCTAGAGGTGGTTCAAATAGAATTTGTTCCAAATTTGAAGTGGGAGAATGCAGTTCCAGTGAATGTGGAAGTGGCAGAGACATGCTGTGTCTTGGCCTGTTGGTTTTTAACCACTTTGTTGCAGGGATAAGCAGTGGTTTATACCTGGGTTTTTGTTGTCATTGGCTGAACTGCACAGTAGTAATATTGTGTGCACTTTATCTTTGTGACTCAGTGCTATTGTTTCAAGTACTGTGCACCTTCAGAATACTTCCTGTCTGTATCGATTGACACAATATCTTTATTGCAGTGTAACTTCTTAACTTCCTTTCAAGATTAAGGGTACATCTCTTCCCTGGTTTGGTTCAGTCTGCTCAAGCTTGACATAGAATTTTCAGTTTTGAAATCTAACTAAGAAAACTGACTTACTTTATTCTTGCAAAATTGAAGCTTAGTCCATATCTTCTTAAATTCTACCAATGTAAAGATAAACTTCTAGATGGATAAGCTTTGCTTCATAAAAAGCACAATTGTCGTTGTGGTTCCTTTTTATATATGTATTAGATAATTGTCAATCTTTCAAATGCGGTATTATCATGATCGTCAATCTTAAGGCTTTCTCCATATCAACGTTGATGCTAGCTAAATAATAACACATTTATAAGGAAGATAAAACTTATCTGTAAGAAAGACACGGGGATTGCATTTACAAAATAAAATTGCTCTGTAAACGTAGAACCTCATAACCTATAATCCTATAAACCTATGAACTTACACGTCACGTCGAAACTGCTGCAGATTTGGAATGCAGAAGTATTTCAGATCCACACCTGGCAGCTTATTTTGCTGAGTTGTTACAGTTGAATATTTGTTGTGCTGTTAGTACTTCGTTATTCTAGAAAGCACAATGATAGTCCAGTTGTTTTTTTTTGTCATTCTTTAGGCACAGTATTCTTACCACTTAAATACAGACAAAAATAATAATCCGTTAGTAGGAATTGAATGGCTGTAAGAGTTTAGAAGTGCCTATGCAGTAATTCATTATCTTAAATTAATCTTCATGCACCTTCTGGAATTACAGATTTTTACTTCAGTCATACTTGATTTGTCAAAACTGCCACTTCAGGCAGTTACGCTGCTTTATAGATCATTCCATGGGAGTTTTCTGACACACTTCTGTTTGTCCTGATTGCCTCCACTACTGATAAAAGTTCTTCTGCAGTGCTTTTAGATGCATGTTTTTTTTTCTTGATGATTGCGATTCAGATGAGTTAGTATTAGAGGAGGAATAGCCTCTACAGTATTGCTTTTAGGACTGCAAGTTTGCTAATACCTAAAGATGTCAAATTCTGTTTTGCCTTCTCATAGTTCTGCCAGGGTTAAAAACAAAACAACAATTGGACATTAGGATGCAGCTCTTCAGAAGTCCTACCTTTGTCCATATTTCCTCTTTAAAATTTACTACTTTTCTGATAGGCATACAAAGCAAAGCCTATAGCAGATTATTTTGAGCATATTTGTTTCTATTTCATTTTAATGATGTCTACAAAACATAGGTACTTAACTACTTTGCCAGTATGTTCCTCATTCAGTGCTGATTTCACTGTAGCTCTTGGAATAATCCATCATTGCAAAAGCTTGTTGGGACAGAGACTGCACCTTTCAACCTGTCCTGTGAATAGAAAGGTTATTAGCATGATTCAGACTGTCCTTGGGTCTGAATGTAATTTTATTACAGCCTCCATATTTTTACTTGCTAATTTGTAAACATTTGGCTCAGAGAGAATTTATTTGTAAATATTTTGTGCTTTTCTAATGCTTGAGTGGACAGTGTATGCTTTCAAAGTACACATTCAAAATGCTGATTTGGTGTCCCAACAGCAGAACCAAAAATTAAAGAATGATGTATCTTTAGCTCTGCTAATGTAAGGGTGCCCTTCTCCCATCTCATTTGTTACAGGTGTGATTCTCTCATGTGTCTACCTCAATAAAATACATGGAATTGCATATCTGGATGGGGTTGGCAGGTTTAGACTTTATAACCTTTATTTTGCCCTGGAAAAAAGTGCAGAGCGAGGCTGCTTCCTCTGAATTTGTTTTGGATTGCTGCTGAGCTTTTTTTAGCACAGAGGCCTGCTCTCCCTCTGAGACTGTGGAGTACAGAGAAAAAGCTGTCCTTAACTATTGGCTGAATCTGTCCAAGATACAGCAGGCAAATGGGCTGGACTGAGCCTGTATTTCAGGAAGACACTTGAATTCATGTTCTTTTTTTCCCTTGAAATAAAAATAAATAAATCCTCAGGCTCTGCAGCCGGACCAAATATGTAACTGAACAAAAATTCAAAATATCGCATTTTACTGTAGATTTTGCAGCTTTGTTTACAAATCCTTAACTCTTGTTTTGGTTGTATTTTCTATCACAAAAAGATAGCAGTGTTTTGTACGCTTGTAAAAGAAATTAATGCAGTGTTTTTTTGGCTGCCGACAGGCAGGAATCAAAGCAGTAACAGTGTTGGGAAACACAGTTTCTCAGAAGTTGGGATGCATCCCTGCTTTTATGACCTTCTCCTTTGTCAGTTCTGACACAGCTTGGCCAGTATGGCAGAGCTGATCCAAGATGTTCAATGCCAAAAATGGGAAAGGAGACATCAACTTATTAACACTGAGTGCGCTGGTTCTATCTGCATATGGCTTTGGTTAAATTTGACTGCCGCTTAGAAGTTAGAGGCCAGTTTTTATGCCAAAAGATTGTGAAAATGTTTCTGGTTTAAATATGCTTTTTTTTTTTTTACTCAGGAGGTGGGTATTTATGGTCTTCCGGCAGCACGTGTCTTTGACCTTCCTTATTTTTATTTTGCATCACACAGAAGGTTTTATCTGTGGTACCCTTACTCTTGATCCTGGCTGAGCTAGGAGACTCTTATTGTGCCCAAAAGACAGATGAGCCATTGACCTGCCATCTGGGAGATAAGAATTCATAACAGACATGGATCAGGGGGCCTTGCTTTGTTGGGGGTTGATTATGTGATAGAAATAATGTGCTTGGTCATGGATTTGGGGGGAGGGGGTGCCAAACACATGGCATATACAGCACCTCCTGCAGTCCAAGCTCTCCGCCACCATAACTGCGGGCTCCCCTGGGGGTTCTCTGCTCCTCTCCCATCTGGTGGTGAGTTTTGTGACAGTGACTGAGAGCCAGAGGGAAGAAAAATAAGCAAGATCCTGCAGTCTAGCTGAATTTGCTGGGAGTGGGGTACAGGGATTTCAGCTTACGGGGGATGCAAAAAAAAAAAAAAAAAAAAATCCCACAAAAAATCCCCAAGCATCATGGAGGAAGTAGTGGCTTGTGAGTAGAGCCTTTGTTCTTGATAGTGTTTTTAGTTTTCTGATACTCTGAGATTGAGTGCCATCCTGTGGCACCCATCTTGTATTGCTCAGAATCAGTATGCATGACCACGATGCTTGCTTAAGCCGTACTAAAAACAGTTCCTCCTACTATCCACTGGTAGAATTGGCTGAAGGTTTTCAAATGAAGTCATTGTGTATATTTTAGTCAAATATATGTATCTTCAAAATGCTCAGTGTAAGTTGTTCTTAATAAATAATTGGTTTGTTGTTGTTTAGACTATTCCCACATTAAAAAAGACTTGGAGAGATTCCTGCTTTTTACCTTTAGTGTGGTCAGTTAAAGCCCCTCCTAAACTGCAGTGTAAGCATTTTGCCAGAAAAAACCTGCTTGTTTTTTTTTTTTTTGAGGAGAGGAAATTTTTTGATTTCAGATTAATACGAAATGCCTTTCACTGTCAAATCAATTTTGCATTCAATGCAATCCTATGTTAATGTTGTGTGGTCTGGGTTAGTGTTGATCTATCTATCCAAGTCAAGATATTCCTGTTCCACTATTTAGCCTAAATGCCTTTTGTGTGTAGCACTCTTGTGTTATCTGCTCCGCTTAAGCACTCAGCTGTGCTTTGTTTATTAAACTTGTGGGAACTTTGCACTAGCCTGCGAGACCTCGCTGTCCTAGCCTTTCTGCAAACTTGAAGGAAAGGATGGTCCCCATCTGAAAGTGTGCTTTAGAACTCATTTTCTCCTGTCTCATCTTCCATTAACATTTGCAGGCTCTTGAAAAGATGTGATGGTATTACAGGGGGTAGTTAGCTATTTGTATTCTACGTGAGAAAAAGGCAGTGACATTCCAGGTTAGCTCACAACTGTATTCATAGTGTAGTTATATGTGTTATATGTGTATATGTGTATATATATACACACAGCAAGAGTAGAATAAAATAGTTTCTTAATAGTTAACACGTGTCACTTAGTTTGTGAGTAGTCACTTTCTGACAGTTCTTTGGAGAAAGAAGTGAAAATTGTGGAATTAAAGAAACACGTCAGGAAATCAGCCGTAATCCTGCAACCGCATTTCTGTATGCTTGTTTCTGTGACTGTGAAGTTGAGCAAGTAGTTCTAGTAGTGCCCTGATGACTGAAATGTGGACAGCAGTTTGAATACACAGTTTAACTGTGAGTGAATAGGAGAAGACTGACCCACGTTTATCAACTTTTAAAATCCTAAGGCAGGGGAAAAATTACTTCTCATGTTTCGTCCAGGACACTGGTATGTTACAGGTGGACTCTGTATTATGTTACAGGAATATGAAGGGGTGTAGTCTTCAGTTTCCTTGATCAAATGTAGTTAAAAATGTGATTTTTTTTTTTTTTAAGTAACTTTTTTCTCTAATCAAACCTACACGTGACAGAGGAGAGAATAATGTATGTGGCATGTATTTTAATCAAGACTCGGATTAGTGACAGTTCTTTCTGGAGTAAAACTCAACCTGTCTTTGTCTCTTTTCAGACAGAAAAGCCCTGTTTGTTAATTGGCTACCAAGATGATGTAATCTTGTTTTATTTTTTTCTCTTAAAGCTGGGTAAAATGCGGCTAACTATACCATGTAGGGCCCTGACTTGTTCACACCTGCAGTGTTTTGATGCCACTCTGTATATTCAAATGAATGAAAAGAAACCAACTTGGGTTTGTCCTGTCTGCGACAAGAAGGCTCCCTATGAACATCTCATTATTGATGGGTAAGTAAAACTTGAATCAAAGTGCAGGATGTACCTTACACTCTCTGCTTACTGTTCTCGTGCTGCACAGAATCCAGTGCTCTGAAATCTTGTTATCTGGCTGTGGCCTGTTTTATGTTACTGTGTCCTTTTATTTCCCTGGTAAAGTGAAGAATTACTAACCAGGTGCCTCTTCATCCAGTGTTCTGGAAGAATCATGGTCAAAATCAAACTGTTAAAGTTAATAATAATGAAAGGTATTCCTTCCAATCCTAGCTAAATTTTTGAGGTATCCCGCATCAAATGGTTGGGTGTTTTGTTGTTGGGTTTTGTTTTTTTTTTTTTTCTTCTCCAGTATTCCATAGTGCCAGATCCGTAGGTGAAAACAGCACATGTTGTCTTTTCTTTTAATGGAGCAACTGTACAAATCTGGCATCGTTGACAGCAGACATTTGTGTTAGATCAAATAAATACTGCCACCCCCCAAATGCATGTACAATTCCATGTACAGTTTCACACTTGGGGAGTTGCTATATATAGAAAGTGACACAGAGATTGATGCCCTGGTACTGCCTACCTGCAGAACATTAAAAAAACCCAGTCTAGTATTGGTCTCCATGAAGAAATGCCAAGTATGTATTCCTGGGTTTGCATTTTAATTCCTTAGATAGGAACCTTCTTTCAAGTGGGATAAAGGACGAGAACAAGTAGAGTCTTCTGAGAATAGGCTCAGAATGTTTTACTCAAAAACCCCCACCAACCATGCAAGCAAAAAACCTACCAAAACAAGCAACCAAAACCCCAAAAAGCAAAACAACCCCCCCTGAAACAAACAGAACCCCAGAAAACCACCTCACAGTGATTGGGTTGTCTTTAGTGAGTGTGTGCTTTGTTTTGGTGACCTGCCAGGGAAGCATAAGATTACTTGGGATCCCCTTTAAGGCCTTGCAGAAAGCTCTTTGAAGAGACACTCAGGGGTCACACAGGCTGCTTTAGATTCATGGACCCTGAGGTTTACAGGTCCTCTGCTTTGGATCAAAGAACTGTGGGGTTCCTTGTTCTAGGTTTCAGCCTAAAATAGTAAAGACTAAGAGTAGTAATAATTAAAACAATGTATTTTCCTTATTTCTTCTTGTGTTGCCAGGTGGGGATGTTGGAGACTAGGTGATGTAATTGTAGCATCCCAGGGAGAACGTTATTT
>NW_010518079.1:0-14014 GCF_000687285.1 Phaethon lepturus | reverse complement strand
AAAGAGTGAACTTTCTCACTAATTAAAGCAAAGCTCTTTCCTGCGCAGAACCACATAAATAGTCTTGGTCAAAAGCTGGAATTCCCACTGGGAGTGATGTTGTGCCAGGATCCTAAAAGTTTTAGGGATACAGTAGGAGAAGAGGCTGCAAGTTTAGATTCCCATGCTCAGATTTTTTTAATGAAGTTTTAATTTAAAAAGAAAAAACGGGTTTCAGGAAATAGTAGTCTTTAGACACTCAGCTATGTGGACTGCTTTAAGATAGGAGTTTCCTCAGTTAAATACTGTCAAAGATAAATATGGGTAAGAAAGATTTTTTTTTTCTTTTTTTTAACATTAGTTCACATTCTTCCTTCATTTTGGGAAATGGAGAGTTCTGTGTCATGAGCTCTGCAGGATTCCACTCCTGTAGTTCTTTTAAGTGAATGTGCAGATTTTTATATTAGATAGTGTTTTCAGTCACTCCTTTTTATCAAGGAAGAAGATGAGAGAAGGGTAGAACAATGAAAGCTTTTGACTCTTTTCAAACACTACTTCAAACTTACACTGATTAATGAAGATATTTTAGAAAAAAATGAGTTAAGGTCTTTTTGAGGACTGATATTAAATGTTTTTGATTGACAGGTTGTTCATGGAAATCCTGAAGTATTGTACAGACTGTGATGAAATTCAGTTTAAGGAGGATGGATCATGGGCTCCTATGAGATCAAAGAAGGAGGTGCAGGAAGTAACTGCATCTTACAACGGAGTTGATGGTAAGTTGTGTTTTGGGATGTATGGACTGAATGTCATACTGGTGAAATGTTAAGTATTGGTGTTCCTTTCACTTCTCAAGATGCACATTTTTGCATGTATGTTTGGAGCTTTTAATGATCATTTGTGAGGAAGATTACTTCAGTAATACCTGTTTGGGGCTGATGGTACTTTTATTATCAACATTATGTAATTTTGTTGTCTTTTGTTAAAGTTATAAGCTTTATTTATGAAGGCATATAATAAGCTGTGAAGTTATGATGATTGTAGTGTTGTAAGCTACAGCTTATAATGTTGACTTACTTTGTATAGGATGCATAAGCTCTTCCTTGGAACATCAGGTGTCTTCTCACCAACAGTCAAATAAAAATAAGAAAGTAGAAGTGATTGATTTAACCATTGATAGTTCATCAGATGAAGAGGAGGAAGAACCATCTGCAAAGAGAAGCTGTCCTTCCATATCTCCAGCATCACCGTTAAATAATAAGGGGTGAGAATAAAATATGCAGGCCAATGCAGAGAGAATATACTCACAATGGAGAGTAGTAACAAATTTCAAAAGACATTGTATTTGGAAAGTTCTGTATTTAGATTATATCCTGATTTAGTAGCTTGTAGCAAATGGATTTGGTCTCAGGTCACAAGGCCTCAAAAGACTGGAATAATAACTTTGCGTTAAGTGTGTAACACGATACAGGTTGTTTTAATTGTATTTATACTCGTATTTGTGAAAATGAGTATAAAATGGTACAAAAGGTTGTGGCTTAGAAGAATGTTTTTTGCAGATTTGGAATTGTTTTTCTTCCATAGGGAAATAAGAAAGCAGCAACATACGGAGAGAGCGAGCAGTGAGAAACATGGGTGTGGTATGGGAGTGTGTGGGTTTTGCCAGTGATTACTACCAGTAGCCTTATAATAAAGAATGCCAGAATAACCTGATTACACCTAAGTAGCCAAGCTGCTAATAGCACCCTGTTTACATAAACATGTAGGGATGAAAACTGAGGCTAAACCGAAGGGATCCTATTGTTGAACTGATTACTACACCAGTAATGTAAATGACTCAGTGATCACTTAAAACTCTTCAAAACCTTTTTGGCTGTCTTCCATTGCTAATTACCTTGCAGAGCATATCTGTTGTGCTGTTAGGCAGATTTGTACCTTTTTTGGGGGTTCAGTACACCTTTAGGATATTCTTGTCCTGGCTTAGGAGTATTTGTAACATATTTATAGCAGAGATCCCAATACCATTTATAGTGAGAGTCATCAGCTTCTGCTGTTTGAGACTGAGCTTTCCTTTAATTTTGCTAGACTTTGACTGCTTGGGTCTGAATTATATAATATTATAATAATCAGCTGAATTAACTTTTCTGATAAAATGTCATTGTGAGAAGAAATATTGGGGAACATGTGATGCTCCTTTTTTTTCCCTCCCTCCCCCCACCCCTTTCCAGTCCCTCCAAGACTCATTGAGATGCTGTAGCATCTTGGTGCTTTCTAGTGAAGCTTTGAAGTTTAGTAGGGGAGCTGTTGTTGCACACCTGTCCCAATGTTCATAATGTGTACTGAGAGGCTGACTTTGTGTTAAATTTGAAAATAGGCATACCCTGCATGGGACAGCAGTAAAAATCTTCAAATGCTGTTCTTACAGCTTTAGAGTCAAGACTATATTTTGCTCTTGTAACAAGCCTTTGTTTCTTCCAGCATTTTAAATTTACCACATCAAGCATCTCCTGTGTCAAGAACACCAAGCCTTCCTGCTGTTGACACCAGCTACATCAATACATCACTTATCCAAGACTACAGGCATCCATTCCATATGACACCTATGCCTTATGACTTGCAAGGTGAGAAGTACAGCTCTCCAAGCAATAATAACTATTCTAAAAGGATTTAAAAGGTTATTATCTTAAGGTTTTAAAGGGTTGATGTTTTGCAAATTCCGGTAGTGAAAAGCATCTGAGGTGTCATCAGTATTATGCTGGTTTTATTTCAAAATAAATGGTGGAAAAATAGGGAGGTGCTTTTTTGTTTTGAGAAGCTTATTTTTTTTTCTTTGGCTCTTTACAGGTTTAGATTTCTTCCCTTTCCTGTCAGGAGACAATCAGGTAAGTCAAGGAAAATCAAGTCATTTGGCAGATACTCTTTTCTGAGAAGCACTTGCTGGCATGGATGTATAGGCAAGGAAGGAGCAGATGTATGATGTAGGTGTAAATGCAGGCAGGCTGCAGCTTTATTTTATACACATAGAAACTGTGACCAAACATAAGCATTGTCTAAACACCAGTGTAGGATGAGGCACAACAAAAGACAAACATTTCCATTTCCAAGAGTGGGTGACTGAGCCTAACCATTCTATTGTGGAATGACCCTTGGCCATGGAAGAAGGTCTGCCAGCCACCTCCTTAGTTTTTCAGACCTGAGGTCTGACTTTGGTCATCTGACAGTGCTGGGCCCTGTCACTGGGCCCCTTGGCAGTCCTCTGCACAATTCGGAGAGTCAGGGGCAGCTCTCTGTTTTTTTTTCCTCAGGCAGTATGCCTGTTCATACCATGTTTGCCACCTTTCTGTACGTGCTTACTGAAATGGGCTATATTGGTGCTGGCATCTCCAGTTTTGGCAGCTAAGCAGGTCATTCTCAAAAAGAGTCTGGATTGGCAAGTCTTCCCACTTGATCACTTTTCCTCCTGTGCCTCCTAGAAAAGAGGGCTGGGGTGACTCACTGCCCTTTGTCCCTTCATGTCTGTGCTGCAATCTCAAGCAGGAGAATTGCACTAAATGTAGAGGAATACTTTCATATCATTGTTCAGACCAGAGCCTGCACTGCAGAATTTGGATCCAGAAAAGCTTTCTTGATACTCGGTAAATCACAGATACGAGATTTCTTCTGAAACAAGAAGTGCAGAAGTCTGATGCTACACTGATACGGCATAATTATACCAGCACATAAATGTCGGGGAACAAGCCTGACCAGCCTGCATATAAGTTTCATCGTAGTGGAAAGAAACATTGTGAGCAAAATTACCCTACAGAGAGATTGTATTTAAAATCTGATTTTTGATGGCTGAAGTTCATGCTTTTCAGGGGCTGCCCAGCAGAGAGTATAACTTGGGACAGCCCTAACTGCCATCTGATGGGACTAAGCGTGCTATTTCTAAATGCATTTTTCACAGAAGTATGCTTTTCTCTACTAGCAGTGATTAGCACAGTTTCACCAGCTGCGGTTGGTCTGTGACTTTTGAGCGGAGGAGAGGGATGGCAAAATGTTTCTTTGAATTTTGGGGAATTTTTTCACCAAGGAATTTTTTTGAAGAGATAGAGTGCTGCTGCTTACCATTTCTTACTGTTCTGGGTGTCTTGCGATACTGTTACCTTTCTAGTGTTTCCTCTTACTAATACTAGTATTTCCAATTCCTTTTGGCTTCAGAAATCAGGGGCTGCAGAGGTAAAACTTCACTGCATCGGTCCACTTACCTTACAGAAAGGTTGAGTAGAGGAGCTGGTGTGAAATCCAGAAGCTGTCAGAGCTTTAGCTTACAAATACTTTCTTTTGTGCTGGTCTGAATCAAAACTATAGTGTCTGAAATGTAACTTGAAAATGTTGTTTTTCCCCCCAGCATTACAACACATCCCTTCTTGCTGCTGCAGCTGCGGCAGTTTCCGCATCAGATGATCAAGAACTCTTACACTCTCGTTTTTTCCCATACACTTCATCTCAGATGTTTCTCGATCAGCTAAATGCAGGAGGAAGCAGTTCTCTGCCAGCCACAAATGGTAGCAATAGTGGCAGTAACAGCAGTCTTGTTTCCTCCAACAGCCTGCGAGAGAATCATGGTCATCCAGTTGCAAGTAGGAGCAGCACGGACACGGCGTCTATCTTTGGTATCATACCAGACATTATTTCATTGGACTGATTTTTGGAGTAAATGAACTCATCAGAGGAAATCTTTGTGCTTGGTTTTACGTTATGTTAGAAACATAGACAAGTTTTTTTCCTTTTTTAGGGAAAAAAATTTATGTGTACAGAGAACAAAAGTATATTTTCAGTTTTACTTTTGTATATAAACCTAAGATGGCCTCACTGGTAAAAATAAGAAAAAAAAAAAACACAAAACAAAAAAAAAAATTAACAAAAACAAGGCGCTTCAGTTCATTTTTCTGGATGTTGAAGATTTTACACCTGCACATTTGTCATGTGAGTTACTTTTTTTCCCCATAGTTTGGACACAAACGGCATTATTTCCTTCACAGTAACATAAGCAGGAAAGGAGCTGAACTTTTAAAGTTCAAACTTGTGAGAGGGTTTTTTCTCCTCTTGGAGACATTTACCTTTGGTGGAATCTAATTCCCTCATCCCATATTTAGTGCAGATTTTATTACGCTTAAAGCGGAATACACCCTACCCAAACTGTTCCACAGCATCCCCTCTGTTTGCAGGACTTAGCCTTTCAGGAGTGGGTTTGGTTTTTTGGGATTTGTCATTTCTGGTTCTACGTGACCCTCTATTCAGATGATATTTTTTTTTTAATTGCATGCTTTAATCAAGCATGTTGCAAGCTCATTAGTGCACCAATTATTCTTGATGGCCAGACTCAATAAAATCTCAGGCTGAGGATTTACTTGGCTGTGCTTATGTGGGACAAGATGGCGAATTTTTATGGAATCTAGCCCCAAATAAAAGCATTGACACATTGGACTGTAGGATTTTATTTCGAAGAACTTACTATGAAATCCTTTTAAAATAATGTAAGATCCTAATCAGCAAAATATTAAGCATGTATCAGTTTTAAATTTGTGGAACTGCTTGTGCTTTCGAGGTAGCCATGTGTGTATAAATGGCCTACAGAATTAAGGCCTATCTTACTCTGTCCAGAGAAACCACCTTTTAGCTGCAGTAGATCAAACTTCTGCTTAAAAGTGAACTCGTCAACAAAAGGAAGAAAATACAAATACACTATTGCATGGTTTGAGCAGCTGATAATGGTCTTGGTACACTGTCTTCTGCATTCACATTCATCAAAATTAATATTAAATGTTCAATGTGAGTCTCTTAAACCAAAACCCAACCCCATAAAAAAGCCCCACCCCTGTAGCGCATGTACTCAAGCGTATTGCTACCTATTGAAGTCTCTTAGGGTAGTGGGTTTCAAAATTCAGTTTTCTCTTTTTGGCCTTGTAATTATTTCGATTTCCATGATTTTTCAGTACACTTATGTTGGACTTTGAGCCATACTCCTGGTTTCTTTTCTCTCTCTCTCTCTTTTTTTTTTTTTTGAAGTTGTGCGTGACATAGGAGAATCTTTTTTTAGAACTGGTGGGTCATTTGGGCTGATCCGTTCTTATTAAAGAGTGGAATTTGTAAATAGCCGGAATGCAGTTTTTCATGAGATTCTTTAAAGTAAGAGAAGGGGGAGGAAAGGAGGTGATTCTCTTGTGTCCCAAAGTCCATGTCAGAGAGAGTAAGTATTTCCTCTGATGTGAAAAATATTTTTATAACTGGTAGAAAGTGCAGGTAACAAGTTTATCAGGAAGAGAGAGTGAGGAATACTAAAATTAGCAGATTCTTGTCTGAATTTTTAATGTCCAAAACTGTTGATTGCAGCTAGTTGCTTTGAGCATTGACAAGGGCCACCTTTTGCCTATGAAGTTGTCTCAAAATCTTGCATTGATTAAAAAAGAAAAAAAAAAGGAAAAAAAAAAAAAGGAAAAAATAAAAAAAAATCTTTAATCCAAGTAGCATTAGGTATTGCTGTATGATCAGTCGTATGGTTATTTGAAAGGTTCACATTATGTGGCATCAAAATCGTTTTTAGTGTTTTTACAGCATCCCTCTGCCACTAAATAGTTGACTTGAATTTTGAAAACAAATGTTTGTGTTTATATGTATATGTGTGTGTATATATGTATTTATAGATCTGTGTGTGTGAGTTAAAAGTGAGTTAAATAGTTTTTCCCATGCATGTGTATTTCATACATATCTGGCTGATATATATATTTCACCATACACCAATTTTATAATTTATTAAATGTCAGTTAAAAAATAAATAAAAGGATAGAAAATGGGAAATACTTATTTTTTAAATTCAGTCTGATTTTGAAGTGATTAAACCTACACTAGAAATATATCTCATACATTTTAGTCATGAATACTAACCTGGTAACTTCAGAGCATACGCTTTGCTATAGTACCGTTTGTAAATCTGGCGTATGACTGCCATCAGTGTAACTGGGCGCGAGCGTGTCCCCAGCTTCTGAAACACCCAAGAGAAATTTGGGGGAGCTTGTGGCTGTTTTACCGACGATTGTGGCAACATTTCCATTGACTGTATTGTTAAAGATGACCTGAAGAGCAGCTTATGTCACTTTTGACAATGGTATTAAAATCTTGTTAATTCACATATAAAATTAAATGTGGTGAGTGTGTGGTAACACAGAATCTGGCATCTTTATGCCTCTCTTAGCTTTTGGAAAGTGAGGTCACCTGATGATGTCTTCCATTTCCTCACAAGTTACAGGAAGGAAGGCTGTTCAGTTCACCGTTGTCATTTTTTAACCTCATTGCTCTACAAAGAAGGGACAGAAATGTTCTTAAGTCCTCCTTTGTGGTATTAATTCCATATGCTTTGTGAGTATTCCTGTTTCATGCTAGGGTGTTCTTTATGGTTGATAAATCTCTGTGCCTCTGACCACAGTTAACGTTGCTTGGTAGAAGTCTCAGTCTGAGTTTTCGCCAAGTTCCCTGCAAACGTCGCTGCAAAACTCCGTCTCTGTTAGTTTGCTTATTATCAGAGATGCAGGAAAGCAGCCCAGGGCGGCCTGGCTTGCGGTGCTGCTCCATTTGCTGCAGATCACAGAGTTTCTCTCATCCTTAGACTAGTGGTCTCTTGTCCTCATGTTTTTCCACGAGAGCAGTGGGGCGTGCGCACAGGTGCACGTGCGTCCGCGTTACGTACAGTGCTGCGTGTGTGCGTACGTATACACACGGGTACGAGTAGCCGTTCAAATAGCAGGGTGGAAGTGGCCTTGAATCGCTCTTGAGGGCATTACTGGTGCATCCTTTAGAAGAAGAAAAACCACGCGAAACTACAACCTATGCCATGCGTTAAAAACTTTGTAGTACTTCCATCACGATAGACGTGACAGCGATTCCTGGCTTGCCTCTTCCTCTCCATGGCGAGGAGCCTTTCAAGGACGGGATGATGGATGGATTTTCATTGGACTCCCTTGGACCTGCCTCCCAGCGCAGAGCTGAGGACTGTGAGGATAACGTTTTGAAAATTAATTCTTCGTTGCAGTTTAACATTTCAGGTTTTTAAGCACATTTTAAATAGAAAGGATTTTGTTTTGTCAGTGTAACTGGTTGAGTGTTGTTTTGGTTGTTTGTTTTTTTTTTTTTTCTTCTTAACAGAGCTTAGATTTCTAACAAGGGAAAATTGCTGGTGGTCCCCGAAAGTGCTGCTGTTAATTGTTTTAATTAACAAAGGGAAAATGTATATAAGCAGAATATTAAAATTACCATTAATTCCGTGAATTTAAATCTGTCATTCATTGCCTTAAAACTTTCTCTTAGTTTCCATACGGCATGCCAAACCAGTAAATGGCTTTTAAAAATGTATAGTAGACCAATGTCAGTTTGTATAAAAGTACCAAGTGAAAATATTTATTATATGCATTGCAAAAAAAAAAATGGTTTACCTATTGAATGTTACCTGTTTATGTAGAAATCTTTAGATGTAATAAAAAGCATTCAGTTATGTTGTGTTTCCTGGGTGGGGGGGAAGTGGGGGACAGGGTGTTTTCTGTGCAAAGGTCCCTTTTGAACAGGAATGCTTTGCTTCTAAATGTTTTGTGGCACGGAGTGTCTCACTCTTGTCTCTCCACACTCTTAACAATGCTGCTTTGTTTTGTGAGTGTGGGTGAAGTGCGGTTCCTTTTTGCTAGCTTTTATTTGGGTAATGTTTACCGACCCAGAGAGGGTAGGAACCGCCTGTTATGATACAGATGCATTCTGGAGTAATCCAAAGTGATTTTGAGCTGATCAATCCCCATGACATACAAGCTTTTTTATTGTCTGCAGCTGAAAGGATTTGTTAATCAACTGTTCTGGTCAATAGGGAAGAATTAAGCTGTGTATCGGATCATTTGTAATTTGGCTATTGATGCATATTGGAAACAAATGCTTCTAAATGAACTCCTTGTTTCATAAGCTAATTACGCTCACGCTCAAAGCAACCGAGGCTTTTGCTCGCCATCACTGCTGGTGCTTCTGTAGCAAAGGTCTGGAACAGCTCCGGTGGGCAGAAACCGAACTCCACGCCGTGGGCAGACCTCCAAAAGGCACAAGTGTGCGAAGGCTCAGCGTCAAGGTAGGTTGGTTTTTTGTCCAAACATTGAGATTAACTGTGAACAGTGGGAAGAGAGTTGCAAGGGAAATCATATGTTTTCCTGTTATTTGGAGCCTGTTCTTGTTTTTTCTAGCGAATCCTAGCTCTGTTTCACTGCATAATGCTTTTCTGAGTGTTAAGCTGCTTGTAACTCTCTGATTTTCAGAGAAACAAGTTTTGTCTCTTATTTTCTGTCCATTGAGTAGCAAGAGCTAATACAAGACTTGAGGGATGCGGTAGGGAGGCACGACAAGGGCCGTCAGTTTTACACTGAGCAAAGTTCACTTCCCCTTGAAGTATGATCCTTTGCTGTTCAGAGCGCCTGTGGTGAGTACCTCGGCGTGCTGGGATCCAAGTCTGAGTTTACTGGGTTAGTCTGGGCCTGCCGTCTTGTGAGAACTGCGGGCTCTGCAGCTCGACTCTCAATCGGGAGGTTGGGCACAAAACTGCCGTTGTCTGAAAGATACATCCTGGATCCGCTTCCATTTCTGGTGTAGCATTCAGCGCATCATTTAATCTTCTGTACTTACCCCCATGTAATAATATTCGATGAGAATAATCCCTACTTTACCCTTCTAGAGACGGTGTTACTGATTTGGAAGGGTTAAGATTGGCTCATGCTTTGTTTTTTCAGTTTATAACCAAGCTTTTGCTAGTTGTGGTCCTGGTTGATTCCAAGTGTGATGTTTTTGGTGGCAGCTTTAGCCTGCGGTGTTCAGGCTGTGCGCGGTGCCTCAGTAGGGGATAAATGCATTGTATCTGCAACGGCTGCAAGGATTTAATTGCTGGTCATTTCATAACCTGAGCAAAGAGTGAGTTAGTTGCTTCAGTGATAAAGGTTCAGAATTAAGAAAAGGAAGGAGAGGCATGGGTGGAAGGAGCGGAAGGGACCTCCCATGGGTAGAAGCCCCAGCAGACCCGGCAGGAGCGTGCGCTCTTCAGCATACTTCACAGGTTGCTGTTTGTGCTGTGACTGCGCGGAGATGGTCTCTGCAAATTCCTAACTACTCCAGAGAGAATCTGCTGTATGTTTTCCTAAATCTCATCCCGGTCTGAGGACCTTAGCTAAGGCTGCCAAGATGTAGATCAGTAAGATCCTTAACGACTGCTGTGGGTCACGTGGATTTTAATCGGTCTGAAGTCAAGGGAGATGGAGTGTTTTTTTCCTGTTGTAGAGAAACTGAATTTTCATGGCCCCTGTTTTTCCCTGCTAGGCTGCCTCTGAGCACATTCCGGTGCTTCAGAGACCGGGAGTTGTCCTCTGCAGCTAGCGAGCATCGCTAACTGGGGGAGCTGGAGAATTGCCGGCTGCTTTTCTCCTGTCGCTCTGGATACTCAACAGGGACGCGGCCACCCCGCAAGCGGGGCTGTTAACTTGACAACTTCGTGACAGGGGAACATCTGGTTGGGAGTTATCTTATTGGATCATGCCATGGATCCAAGGAATACGGGGGAGCTGTGCATAGTTATACTAAATTTACCACCGTCATGTCATAATCAGGCTTCCCAGGGAATCTGTTTCTACACAAAGAAGCATGTCTGGGCTCGGCTGCGTGGGAACAGCAAATGGTTATGGGTGATGCTGACTTCTTGGAACACAGTCGCTGCGAGACCTTAACTACAAGCTATCATTTATGCTGCAGTCTGTAGACTTAAATGCATTTTTAAAATAAGAGGTGGGTTTTTTTAAGCGTGACACATTTTACACAACGGAATGTTGTATTCAGTTTATTTAAGTAACAGAGCGCTCACGTTTTGTGACAACACTTCTCCAGAAATGGGGTCAAAAGCTGTGTAAGCACTATCATGAAGGCAAAATAAGGATTTTTAAAGGCAAATGATGATTCCTGAGTCCAGGTAGTAACTAGGAAATATTTGAGTCAAAAAAGTTTCAGGTCCTACTCCTTTCAAATCTCCTGTTTTGAATTTTAGTAGTCGACTGTAGGAAGACAAATGATGCGGACAAATTCTTCGTATTTTATCGTTCCACTTGGTCCAACTTTGGCTTCTTTTAGCAGATCATCAACTGAAAGAAAGAGTAAAAGAAAATTTGAGTGGCATGTATTAGGGATGTTGTGATCTTTGAAAGAAGGGTAACATGGGATTTTGTTAGAAGTAGTAATTCTGGGAGCAGTTGGGGGTGCCATCCAGATTGTAGTTTTAAACTAGCATCAGTTAGCACTTTGATTTTAATTCCAATGTCTGCTTCAAAAGAAAAGGTAAAACAATTTGGAGCAGAGATGTCCACCTCCAAGTTCCACATAAAAAAGATGCACAAATTTAATCCAGATCAGCTTTTAATTGCTCTTGGTAGGAGTGGCTTATTTGGTTTGAACAGCAAACCTGTCCCTATTCGATTTAGACAAAAACTAAGTGCTCGCGCAGATGATGTGCCCAACTTCATGTAGATTCGTGTGCCGCTTGTTGATACCAGCGGGCCTTTAGTGTTTGAAAGCGAAGAATACCTCCTGGGGCTCTAAGGCTCTGGCTGAAAGTACTTCTAAAGAAGTGGTAACCGCGCGGTGGGCACCTGGCAGCAGTGATGCTTCTCACGCCAGCTTTGGGAGCGCCTTGTCAGTGACGGCAGCTACCTGACTTAAAATGTTCTCTTCTCCTCGGGCTAAACCATTAAAAGGTATTTTTCCTGTCAAATAATGTCAATAAAATAGAAGTACGTAAGAAATGGCAGATAGAAAAGTAACGTTAAACGTTGCTGAAGTGAAGCTGCTACTGGGGGTTAGATGCCGTGTTCCTTCGGGTGACGGGAGAGGTGGTGAATTCCCTTGCTTGTTTGCGTTACCTGTATCATAGAGCGGGCGGGCGCTGAAACAAAACAAGAGAAACCCAGCAGCTTTTATTTGATAACATTTTGGGCAGCATTTTTCTTCAATAAGGGATCTAATAGAGTCCAGAAGAGGTTTTTGTTCGCATGCTTGCTGATGCTGAGGGGCGTGTGCCCAGCTTCCCAAGGGTGTTGCCGTTTCCCTTCGGGCCAGCGGCGTGTGAGCAGGATCGTGGTCGGATGCTCTGCAGAGGGATGGGGCAGGCGGTCTGTCGGCGAGGAAGCTGTTGGGCTGGGGACCTGCATTTACCGTTTGATATTTTGTTAGCAGGGCACTTTAGGTGTTTAGAGCCTGTTGATAGACCGTTGGAACAGATGGATTGTAAGTGGCCGAGTCCTCCGTAACCTCGTGCGGGCTGGAGTCGGCTGGCTGGGGCAGCCCTCGAGTGCTCTCCCTTGCCGCAGTCGGCGCGGGCAGCTCAGCAGAGGCTGGTCTGCATTTTTCCTCGTGAGCTGCTTGGCTGAGGTTCCCAGAACGGCTGCTCAGCCTGAACAAGCTGTGGTTCTTTAAAAAAGACTCTGAGTACTCGTACTGGAGCAGAGAATAAGAGCTTTGCAGTTGCCAGTTTTGAAATCCAGGGGGAAGGTGGGGGGGGGGGCAGGTTTAGGGGGAAAAAAAGCTGTTTTACTGTAAATAGCTGTGGATGGTCTCAATGAGCAGCGTAACTAGTTCCCTCTCTTTGCTGTTCATGCGGGCGCTGGGTGAGACACCGTTTCCCCTCTGCCCCTCTTCGCAGACAGGTATCGGCGTATGTCGAGGGGTCGGCACTGCCCCCGTGGAAGCTGCTGCCGGCAGGATCTGGTTGCACATGGGGTAGACGAGGGGCTGTTGTGAGAACTGCCGTTACTGCAAGGCAAGTAACGGGTCTTTCTTTCCGGGAGATCTAATCCTCCTTTCAAAAAGAATACCTTGATGGTAATCAAATGCTTCGAAGGACATAAATTCAAAAAATAATTAATTCTTCCCAGAGAATTTAAAAATAACACGGAAGAAAAATGTGTCAGTTCTCATTTGGTAAAAGTACGTTAAATTAAAATGAAGCGAAGGCTTTTCTGGAGCCACTGTAAATGAAGGTCTGTGCCGGTAGTTACTGAACAGTCGCAGATGCTAATGAAATTGAGTCTGTTCCGGCATCAAATATTTACAGCAGCTTGGCGAGCCGGAGTTCAGCGTGTCAAGCCACAGGAGGAAACTTCTCGTTGAGAAGCAGCATCGCTTGCTACGCTGGGATCTATAGTGCCTTGTCACAAGTCAGTCTATAGGCTGCGCATCTACTCCCAAAGTAATGGGAAATCCCCCTGCGCTGCCCAAATCATCTTCATACAACGGCGGTTCTTGCTAGGATGCCTTTAATTAGGGTTAATGTCTCCATGTCTTCGCTATTCAGCTCTCATAATAGCTCTGGAAGTGTTTTCAGATGTAAATAGCTGCATAAACTGTGACTCCACCTAAAGAAGTGAAGAAAACTGAGAAGATGTGCCTTGTTGGTGTATCACTCGTGAAGCTGGTGATGGCCACTGGACCGACCAGCCTCGCTCTGGTTAAATCTAAATCCTGCTTTAATGTTAGAAAGGGCCGTTCTTGTACCCCCGAGGAGCCTGATGGGGTCTGTGCAAACCCCGTAAGCCCGGTAAAACTCACTCCTTGCCCGTTGATGGGTTTTTCTACTTTCTCCCTGCCCAAGATGGAGCATTAAGGTGCAAGCCCAGAGCTTGGCGAGAGCTGGAGGAGAAGCCATAGGTGACGTGGTTTGGAGCAAGGAGGGGCCGGGACGCCCCGTCCCCAGGGCTGAGGGGCAGAGGGGGGTGCAGGGCGCTGCCTGCCCGCGGCCTGAGCGAGCTGGAAAAGCGGGGCGTGCATTTAAAAAGCTCATATACGTACATAAAACGCCCGGGGCAAAATCTGCTGTCTAAAAGGTTTTGATCATTTTCAGCTTCCTGGAAATTCGCTGTGATTGTGCCCCTTGGAGGCGAAGTTCTGACAAACGGGACAGGTTTTTTTGGTGGTTTTTTTGGTTTTGGTTTTGGTTTTTTTT
>NW_010518078.1:0-1288 GCF_000687285.1 Phaethon lepturus | reverse complement strand
CCAGCTCGGCTTCCCGGGGGTCGGCACAGTGACGGAAGAGCTGAAATCGTAGTTGGCAAAAAAATTCTTACCTCCTTACGTGGAAATGCTTGATTCATTCTCTCTGTAGTTTAGCAATGCTCGAGTAAGCTTCAGGATGTTTAGTGCAGGATATTACTGCGGCAGAAACGTGATCTCTGCCCAAATCTTGCTGTGCAGTGGGAAATCATGGTTGCAACAAGGCAGCCTGTACGTGGGGCAGGATTCGGAGGCACACTCAGGTCTAATGGCAAAATGTAAAGTGAATGGGTCTCAAGTGGGCCGGTCCCTCAGAGCAGAGCAATGAGAACGTTTGCTGTGACACTAAAGCTTAGTCCGTGGACATGCCTGCTGGTGTATGTGTTCGGTGTGTGTCAGCTAGCGCGATTCGCCTACGATGTGACGCCAGAGTATTCACAGGCGCAGTTACCCCTTGGTAATTCCCACAAGCGTGCTCTTCGCTTCATCTGCTTCAGTGCTGTGGATGGCTACGCAAACACTCTGTTGCTTTTTCCTTTGTTTGTCTTTGCTGGTTTTGTTTACTTCTACCATTTTTCTGTCGTGCAGAGCCATACATTTCTTCACATAATCACCCAGTCGTGCCTGACACTAAGCAGGATAGAGGATGGCACCCATGGTCCCACTGTGGAGGCTTGCAATGGCAGCCCCTTGCAAGCGTGGATGCTCAGAAACTACACAAGGCTGGAAGTCTTTAGAAACATTTTTTACAGCCCCACTGACTATTTCCTTTAACAAACGGTTGGAGGTTGGTATTAAAAAGCAAATATAACTTGTAATCTTTTAAGCTATTCCCAGAAAAATGCTTCTCCGTTCTCTGCCTGTTAAACTCAACTGAATTCCTTTCGTGTTTTCTCGGGTGATTATATGGCTATATGATAGTATATATGTTTAATGTTAGTCATTATTAGTTGTTATTAGTTGTTATTAATTATAACTAATGTTAGATGAATCCAACTGCCTTGATCCATTGATGTCAGCGCGATCATTACCGTTTGCGGTAGCTGAAGATTTGGTCCCTGCTCCAAGACATATAAATAATGCCAATTGCTTAACGTCCATCAGAAACGTTCTTTTTGAAAATTCCCCATTTCAAGCAGTTCAGTCCTAGAGACGTTAGTCACATCTCCTTTCCTAGGCGGTTTCGCTGGGTGATGTAACGGGGCAGCGCACGGGCAGGGATCCAGGCGGGGGCTGCCTCCCCGTCCCGCTGCATCCCACCGAAGTCGGGTGGGAGCCTCGCTCGCCAGTG
>NW_010518077.1:464-13655 GCF_000687285.1 Phaethon lepturus | reverse complement strand
GAGGGAGGGAGGTGGCACTGCTAAAAATAGAAAGACCAAAAAAAAAAAAAGTCAAAATGCAAGAAAATGACACTAAAATAATCCACAGAGGTGCCAGCTCCCTGCACCAAGTGACTTGTGAAGTGGGGGCAAGCACAGCCCCTTCCCCCCAAATCCAATTTCACGGTACACACGTCATTACACCCCAAACTTTTAACTTTTGAATCAAACCTCAGCCAGAAGAACATTCGAAGGGGCACGCTCCCCCCCCTCCCGGGGTGGTCTCTCGGGCTTTCGCAGACCTCAACTGCCAGAAGAGCACCTTTTTGTTGCTTTTTCGCATCTTCATTGTACAAACACAAATTAGGGCAGTTAAATCCTCCCTGAAAGGAGCTCGTAGCTCTACTGCCAGAACTGTCACATAAAGACTCGCTGGGAAGTCGCACTCCTGAAACTCAGAGCTTGCCTGTGGAACGTTGGCCACCCTCTGAAGAAGCAAGGCTTACCAGGGAAAGTTGGTGTTTTACTAGAATAACTGATGCAGGTGGAATAAACAAACCATCAGCTAACACAAACCTTTTTCCATTGCCTGAAGGACTTTTTCTCCTCCCCTACTACAGCAATGGCTTTTACAAAAGGGATTAAAACTTTCCCCACAAGCCCTTTGCAAACCAGATCCTTCAATTACCACACCTGCAACAGTGCTACTACTTTGTGGAAAAACCACCACTGTAGCTTTGGTCACTTGTATCATCGTAACACAACTGAAAACCTTGGGGTTTTTTAAGGCAAAAAATACATTCTCAGGTAGAAGACGGTCTTCCCCCCATCAGCCTGGCAAAGCAGAGTGCTCCATCTCATGGAGAATAAACTATTTCCAGAGACAGCTTCCTGAAATGTGAAGACAAGAGAAAATAAAATACAACAAAAGAAGCTTAAAATCGACAGCTCTCATCATCTCGGCACACTCTCATCCAAGCTACTGTTTGCTACGTACGCCAAGAGGAGGTTTGTTCATTCGGCCAAGCCTTGGGGTATCAGCAAATTGCTCACACTAGACTGTAAAAACAACACAGCCTTCAAATCATTTCCAGTCTAGCAGGAACCAGATGAGGAGTCTGTCACAGCTTAAACAATATTCTGTTAGGCCTGGATGCCAACTTCATTACACCTTCGACATTACACCTTCATTACATTACAGTTCTACGTACTTTTAAATGTTCAGCTTATTTTTTTAAATAAACTTGGTATGACTGCGCTTTATTCATGATTTGACAATGTAGTTATCCTCTTCACAATCACAAAGTGCTGAGTTTGAAGCACTTACAAGTCTTTTAAAATCTGCATTTTCTAGTTTTCACCTAGAGGTAAAAAGGAACTCTTTGAAAACAGCAATAGCTGGTACTGCGGCACCTGCACGTGCATCAGAAACAAAAATCAAGACATTTTCTGTTATTTTGACCATGGGGACGGAAACAATTTTGGAAATTAGCTAGTCCATCTCCCTGCCAATGGAAAAATGAGAACAAATACTCCACAGCTGCTCCAGCCACTCCCATTAAAATCAGCTAAATAGCCCTTCTAAACCATTTTGGCTGGGGTCAGAGGTTGTTTTTGGCTACTGTATTCCTGAACTAAGCCCACCCTCATTCTCTGGAAACAGGATGTGAAGTCATGAGCTCTAGAGAGGTCTCCGAGGGATTCAGCATACTGTATCCATCACCCAGTTTTAGCTACTTTTCCTTTTTAAGCCACAAAGTTAATTCCCAACCAATCCTTTCTCCTTGCCTGCTTGGAGCCTCTTTCCTACACAGTCAGTTTGTTCCAACGTCAGCATCTTAGGCATTTGGATTTTCCCCACATACACTGCTCAGAAGGGATCACAGGACCCGATGAAGCTTTGGAGTATCTTTTTTCTTTACGGCAAGGCTGACAGCACCTCGCTTTAGCTCTTTGGAAGCAGAGATCAGATACAGCAAAACCAGCACAGTAAGGAGGGGAAAAGACAAGATGCTTATCATAAAATAGGCAGCAGGGAATATCTCTGCCACTGCTTGGCACAGGGCTCCTTCTACACCAGGAATAATCCTCTCCCTACAGAAAGCGAGGCTCCCATTAGGGGACAGCAGAGGAAATCTCAACAGAAGATTCACTACTGCAAAGCCACGGAAAGAATTCAAGTCCAGACTGATTTAACAGGACTGAATTGGTTTGCCTGGACCAATTAATGAAGAGTCAAACAGAACTGGAGGCTTCATTTCAGTTAACTTCTTGTCACCGGAACAGCCAGGCCTGTAAAGTAGCAAGCAGCAGAGATATGGCGGAGTGTGGGTATTCTCCATCTTCGGGCCAGGGAGGTGAGACAGAAGGATGGCATTACCTCCCTCGGCAGCATTCACAGAACTAGAAAGGTTCACAGTACTCTGTCCCCGCCCTCGGACAGGGCCAGCGGGGACGTAAAGTCCTACAACAGTCCTGCATCCCCACTGCAGAACCCCACTGAGTGAATTCCTCTGGGCAGCAGCTGTTCCCTCTAACATGGTTAAAAATTGTCTTCCCAAGAACAACCCAGCACCTGTGTCATGCAGACACTGTACACAATCTTTCAAAGAAGTCCGCTCTCTTGTGCTCTAGTGCCTGTAGAAAGCCCTGGATTCTCTCCTCCCGCATGGCAGTGCATTTCTGCAACAGTGTCCGTCGACGCCGGGAATCTCCATGGGCTCCCCTTGGAGAGCACCCCTCCTGCTGCAGCTTCTTTGTCACGTAAGCCTGATCCCTTTCCATCTGTTGTCGCCTCCTTTCCTCCATGTAGGAGTCTCTGGCCTTCTAGAGTGAAAAGCAGTAGATCGTTAGCACTTTACCAGGCCTTTCAGCTCATCTGTGATACAGATGCAAGGCAACACAGGTTATGGAAAAAAAGAGCCTCTGCTTGGCCATCAGTCTGCAGGTTCAATGAAGGGTGGCTCTGTGTGCACCTCCTCCACTTTGAGGCAGCCTGCTTGATTGGTTATAAAAAAAAAAATACAGGGATATCCTTCTGGACCTTCTCCCCAAACACAACTCTGCTCACAGCACTAACTCCTAGTTATAACAGCTAAGGGTCATGAGAGATTGTGGAAAACCCTCAGATATCAGAATCAGAGAGGAACAGCATACAAGAGGACTTTCAAACCACAGACATGCACATAAGCTATCCTCCCCAGTGTCATCACAGAACCTTTGATCCTATTCACATAGCAGCTGAAAGGTTTTAGGGGATTCAGAACAATGATTTATGGGGCAATTCTTTGAGCTGACTATCAGGTATTGAGCTAATCGGCTTCAGTGAAAAAGCAAGAGTGGGCTCAGAATTCCCAAATGCCTGTGATCTAATAATGTACCAGCTCAAGACACAGCAGGATGGACAGGAGAAAGGTAAAAGCTGTAGCTATCCTTGCCTACCCTTCAAGTATTTGAAATATTTTTGCAGAACATCACTTTTAGATTTCTTCTTACTGCTCTTATCCTAGCCTGCAGCCTCCAACAGCAAAAACACATCTGCATGCAGGAATATCAAGCTTTCATTTTTAAAGAGAGTAAAACTGGTTACTGTGACATAACCTGACACACACACTTAGGAAGTGCTGGCCTTTCAAATGAGCAAGAAGAAATAATTATTCTAATGAGAGCCTGACTCACTCTTCACCACACTTCCCCTGCGCCCAAGTCAGTAGTCTATGCTCCGGCACTGTAAATTAGCTTTTGTTGTGCTGGGAATGAGCGCAGAAATATCCCTAGCTACAGAGAGCCCACCGAACTGACAGCACTCCACTGCCATAGCTCTGCTTATTTGAAATGCAAAGATCATCAGCCTGCCTAGCATAAGACTTCCACCCTTGGACAAAGTGAAATTCTGTCTATTCACCAGAAAAGACCCAGTGTGATCAGCTCCGTGGGGCAGGCTTGCCAACCAACATCTGCATTCTCTCCCTTGGTCTACCATGTATCAAAAGCAGGTTATAGCTCAACCTGGGACTAAGCAGTGAGCAACAACCAGCTGGCAGACCCCCTCGAGCAGCAGGCTAACTGGAAAATGAAGGTGGCTGTTAAACATGATGCTGTTTGATTTGATGGAAGGATCTTTTGTCAGATGCCTCCAAATCAAGTTTTTTTTCTGTAGTTTGTCAAACCTTCCATCCAGCTGCCTATCCACACTGTGACTGCCTCCAGCATCTTGAACACGGCAGCACACTCCCAAAGTAGACACAGCTGCTGTCATACATTCTGGCTTCTCAGCAAGTCAAACCCCTAGCCCCACTGTTCTCACTGACAAGCAACCCTTCCACCAAGGTAATTTGTTTCAAGAGCTCCAGATACTTTTGGCTTTCAAGATCACTTATTTCAAATGTGGAAAAAAGCAGCTTCTTAATCTCAGCAGCTCCATTGGGTGAGAAGTCATCCCTTCTGCACAACTGGGCTGCATCCCTTAAAACAAGGGCAGCCTCATAAACTGTGAATAAAGTGGGTTTCACAGCAAGAAAACTAACCAAGGAACAGATCTGGCTGATAAGAAACCTCGATAATAGCATAGCATGAACACACGTAGGGCCACAAACAAGAACTAAGAAAGATGAGACTAGCTCGGAACAGAAGAGGCCTTTCTTACCCATCAGAAATTAGCACTAGGAACAAAATCAGAACAGTGACCTTACCATTCATGACAGAGGCAAGGCTAACGTCAATGACAAACACTACTGGCTTTTTTTGCTTTCCTCTTCATGCAGAAGGTGAATTGCCATTAGTTGTATTAATACAATGAATTGCTCGTAGGAAAAGGGCAGACTTGGGGCAGAAACAGGAATAAAAGAGCTTAAAGACGTGGCGAATTTGGATGCTTCCAGACTTGACTGGACCCAATTAAAACCACCCATAACCACGACTGTCTATAATCTCTCTGACAACGCTCAAAGGCGAGCAAGATCCCTGAAGGTAGAAAAGGGCAATATAATGCTTGTCTTAAAAAAAAAGGACCCAAATAATTACAGAACAGACACACTCAGCAACCAGATATGGTGCAGGTAAGAGTCACCACACTGAGTTCCTCGTCCTGCCAGTTACTGCTGCCTCTGCGCCTACAGGCTGCTGCCCCCCAGATTTCCCCAGAGAGCAAAAACTCCCAAATTTGTTTTGCTTAAAAATAGCCAGGTTACTAAGGCACTACTAAATTGTCCAGATTTATCCGAATCAGGTCAAAGAGAGCTCATGACAACAGATCTAAGAGGGGAGGAACAATGACAACCAGCAATAGGAACAGTCTCTTCAGTAGGCACATCTGGACCAGTAAGAGGACACTCCTCCAGTGTGTCACAGCCCAGGCAGCCTCACTTCAGCTCCCAGAAAGGAACCTCTAAACCCACTTGTTACAACCCTAAAAACAATAGCAGAGTTAGAGGAAGAGCATGCAAATTCTCCCTGTTCATCCCAGAGTGAATTTAACAGTCTTTGCTTAAACTATTGCTGAAGTGGTTTGAATTAAACTGGCTGATTTTGCCCCGTCGTAAACCAGGAGTGCTTAGTAGTTCTGTCCTGTCAGCTGAGGAATGGGGACAGACATTTCCAGCTGGTGGAGTGAGCAATGAGCAGTAGAGACAGCGGTGACTTCAGATACTTTAGATATTCCCAAAAGTAGAGGAATCTGGCCACCCACTAAGATGTTGTAACAAGCCACATGGGTACAGGAGAAGCAACGCATCTGGCATTAGCAGCTACTGAAACAAGATGTTAACTAACCGCACTAAATGAACAATTCCTCTGCTCCCTCTTTGCAGGCTTTCACCTCATCTCCAGCACCTTGTTGTGCAGATAACATGCTGTGCTGAGCTTTCCATCTCCCTAAGACTCCCTTACCTGTAAAGCATTGTAGTTCATCTGGAACCGAAGGATAGCCTCACACAAGTTCCAAAAAGTATATTCTGGCCACAAGACTGACTGGAACACCAGGCATGAATGAGAGGTCTGCAGAAAGCAAGATCACCAACAGTTTAATCATCTAGCGAGGGAAAAGGCATCAAGATGCAGATCTGTTGGTCAAACTACGCCAGTTTCCCCACAAAGATTTTACCTAGGCTGTGTTATCAGATTATACTTAAAATGAAATAAATACCAGCCAGGAGAATTTGAAATTGCACAACATAGAGCCTTTCCAATTAGTTTTTAATGCTGGGGCACTAGTCATCCATTCCTGCAAAGATACCGGCAGAATTCTTTCTAATGCTTATGCTGGTCTTCACAGAGATACTTTTAATAGCTTAAGCATCACAGGCATATAATAAAACTAAAATAGCAACACTGGACTACCAAAGGCTGAGTTAAGGGAATAACAGATGAATTGAGGATCAGGACATGACATTTAAGCCATTCATCAAATGACATCTCATGATATTCCTTGCTGCCCACTCATGGCGTTTAAAGTGCTTAATGAATCTAAGAGTTGTGGTGCACTGAAGGTATCCTAGAGCTGAAAGATGCAGAATTTCAATATTTCAATCCTGTTTTTGCCATGGAGTCCCTCAAAGTTTCAGGTAAATGTGCTCCTATGACCATTACTACAATGTATAAAAGGACTCTGCTTGACTCAAAGTTGTAATGATACAGAAAATCTTAGTGTCAATTCTATACAAAAAAACACCATAAGAACATTTTTCTTTGACAGCAGAGAATCATTCTGAATAGCACAACGTCCTCCTGCTTTGGGGCTGTCAGGACACACACAACTGCTAGTGAAGGGAAATTTGCACTAACACTTGGGTGTGTGAGCTAGCAGAGGGGGAGCAGAAGCACACACATTCCTCTCTGCTGTTTCTGCTGTAATTCGTGGCACAGGAAAGGAGCATTATGCCAGCCAGAATCACAGAGCACTGACTTCTTCAGTAATGCTTCATCAGTTACAAGCTCAGTCTCCAAGACACCGCTGCCAGGACTCCCAAGGGGAGCAAGCGAAACGTTAGTTTGCAGCACTGACACCCACCCAGGATACAGGTGGGCCCAAAAGTACAGGGAGGAGAGGGAGATGCCTTGGTAGGCAACTGCAACTCAGGCCAGACAACTTCTGTGAACTTGCCAATTAAGCAAGTTGGAATGGGAACGTTTGATGTGGTTGCCTAAAGGCAATTGGGTTTTGGCTCCAAATTGTACAGGTAAACCAAAATGTTAGCTTTAAGTAAAACAGCTCGACTCAAATGTTCTCCTGGAAAGTTTGGCTTACAAACAAGTCAATATTGCCTAGCACAGGAGAAAGAGAAATAGAAGCAGCTGTAACTGCAAATACATGAACTTTGTACATGTTAAGAACCCACTATGTTTTAGCTTAGCAGCCTAGTCATGCTGATTTCACTTTGCCATACTTAGAACCTGTCTTGCAGGGTCTTGTTGTCAAACTGAACAAGTGTATTCGTCTTGAAAGTCAAATAACCTTCTGAAACTATGACAAGTCAGGCATATACATTACATTACATGTGCGTTACAGGGCTACACGTCCAATCCTACAGCTGACGTGCGACAAACGCCTCTCCGAGGACTCTAGAATTCCTTCCCGGGATTTCCTTATCCCAGGAGACATATTGCCAGGTTAAATTAATCAAAGCCAAGAATTTACAAATCAAATGAGGAACTACCTAAATGTGAGAAGAGGAGCAAAAGGATGAGCAATTCTTTACTTCCTTAACTGCTGTCAGCTAGACCAATTTGTGATTTCTTAATGTTTTCAGGGTGATACAATTTCAGACTTGCACTGCAAGGTATTGTAGGCAATCGCAGAACTGCAAGAAACAGATTCCTCAGAGATGCCCCAGCACTCAGTCCATCCAAGAAGTTACCTAACCCCGGGCAGAGTGACTTTAAGAGCCCTCATGTCACCTCATGCCTGGAGTCAGTAGAACACACACAAAAATGGAATATTTCAAGTAGAAAACAAAGACTTTACCTGCCAGAGCAAGAAATCACTCAACCGAACCTCTCCAGAGGTTCGAATCAGGAGGTCTGGGTCAGGGGAGTTGTTGGTGTACAGACACTTATCAAGCAACGATTCAGACACATCACTAAGAAAGACAGATGCACCTTATTAAGATCACTTTCCTGACCTGCCAGAGGTGGCACTAATAAATCAGAATTACTGAGGGGGTTTTTTATAAACACAGGACTGTAGACTAAAACTGGGTGGTGGAGCTGTACCACAGCCAGTCATCAACTCGCTTCTGATGGATGCGGCTGTCTGCTCCACAGGCTATTTCAAATGCTCTTCCAGCCCCCCATGCTCTTTGAAGCAAGTGGTGGAACCAGACTGTGAGGACTTCATCTGGAGCAGCGAGCAGAGTGCTAATGACTCCATCTCCTCTAGGGTGGAGAAACAGTTCAGTATTCGTGATTCATCTGTTGTTTGACCTCACAGCTAAAACTGCCAGTCAAGCAGCCAATTGTTGGGGCATAAAATCTGCCTTCACATTTAAACTCACTTAAAACACAGACCTAATTTCTCTTCTGTCTTGGTTGTGTATCTATCACCATGGTAACTGAAATAATAAAAAAATCAAACATTGCATAGTAACTCGAAGTCATTTCTTCCAGTCATACTGGTTTAATGCGATCTATTTGAAAGCCACTTGGCTTCTGAGAGGTTATTAATAAAGCACAGGAGGTAAGAGAGGCAGTCAAGCAGTCTTCATCTATGAAGCCTCACACAGAAAGGCAAGAGTTACCTGGGTTCAAGCAGTCCTTGTTCCACTCCCCATGCCATCTCCCTGACAGCATTGCTGATTTCATGCCTCGATGTGTATGCAAAGCAGACATTTAGAAAGCATCTGAAAAGAAGAGAAAGGTGTGAAAGACTAACCTAAAGGAAGATGTCCAGTAGATGACAGAAGAATATCTACAACAGTTCTATGCAATTGTAGGACAAAGCGAAAAAGGTGTAGCACATCTGCCAAGTCTCAGCTTTCAGGTAGAAGAGGAAGACGTGAGGCATCAGCTACTTTAAACTGTGCGTTACTTACTTGTTGTAGTTTCTAGTTGCCAACACAGCTTGGGCAATCAGCTCCTGAATATCCAAGGGCAGAAGTGGCAGGTCCCCAAGGACACGGATACATACACCATGCTTCTTCAAGCTCTCCCTACACCCAACAACGAGAGTGAGGACTACAGAAAACAGATCAGTCGCTACTGCACAAGTGCCACGTTTGCCTTGCGTAACATCCACCAAAAGAAAACAACAGGCATGTAGCAGGCATAGCTTCAACAAAACTGAGAATTAGAAAAAGGCAAAACAACCAAATATTTTTCAGGTGTTGAAAGCCTGCTTGGATTTGATCATCCCGAACCACTCCATAAAGAGAAACTGACCATTCCCCATACAAGTTCCTGAGGTACAGACACAGCCAAAGGACTAGAAAGTGATCACAGATTAGGCATTCCTATCTGAAGTTATGAAAATCCATATGGAGAACTTAGAATACAACCATAGACTCCGGGCATCTATAACTAATCAAAAATTAAGATGACTAATGGTCACGCATAGAGTACCACAACTACTTTCTGGTGTAAGGAAAGATTAACATATCAGTGAGGGTGGGATGGGGGTGGTGGAGTGAACATCAGATGAGACAGGAAATCATCCATGCCTGCTATAGCTTTATCCTGAGCAGATAGGACACCCCATAGGATCTTACAGGTTCCTACTGCTATTTGTCTGGTGCTAGGAACTCCCTGATGAAGGGCTGCATTGGGTAGAAAGCACGGAAATGGCCTCTTTGAATCACAGTGTACCGCAGTGCTCAGATAGCCCTGATCTTCTCAACTTCTGCTAGCACACACACGCTATCCTCTCCGTTCTTCCTACCATTCCTTCCTAACACTACCGTTCTTCCAGCTGCGTTCCCCCACTGCCTTTCAAATTTACTCCAACCAGGTAAGGACCCCTTCCACGCACCACTCCGCACCAGTCAGGTGTGGGGAAACAAATATATCCACTGAGCAACAGGGCACTTTACCACCACTCCCTGTTCACTCAAACCTGTACTAGTCCCATCTACATGCAATATGTGAACTAGTTCTCCAACAAGTGACTTAAACACACCCTGTGCCCATAAGTAAAAGTCAAGTTACTGCAAAGCAAGTTGCTAACTAAACTCTGATCTCCCAAGAATACTGTCGGAAACTTTAAGACAAGGCTTTGATACTTCATGACAACAAGGCATTTAGCACTCCAGTGCCAAGCAGGAATTTCTAATTGTGCTGTGCTCATCTGAAAGCTGTAGTATTCCAAGTGTTTGGATGGGATTGCTGCACAGTAAGCCACATGATACAGACACAAATCTGGTGTGCTGGGGGCCTGTGCACGCTCAGGAGCTGTACATCCCATCCAGGTAGGCAGAGCCCCCAAACACAAATCTCTAGCTGGAGGTGGAGAACAGCTTCCTTCATTTAACCCATTTTCACAATTTCCAACATCCCTTTAACGCCTCTTAATCATGTTCTGCTTTAGTTCCACCCCTGTGGGATAGAGACATGAGAGGATTCTTACTGTTCTTCCAGTAGACGGCTAAATTTCTGTCTTGCCAGATCCATTAGTCCATCCACCTCCTCCTTGGAGCGTTTAAAGTTTTCAATACTAAAGGCATAAACAGTGACCTCCCGGATGCCTAGATTTAAGCACCACCGTAGTGTCTGCAAGAAGACAAAAATATAGTGGAAAACAAAAATCAGACAATCAGAGAGGTCAGCAAGACCCAGCTTCTCCACCGCTAAAACCTTCCTGTCTTTTCCTGCTATGCTAAGACTGGATCAAATGAAACAACCATCAAGAGCTGACAATGAAACCCACTTGATAAGAATGTCAGATTCATCTTAAAGAAAGGAGAAGAATATCACTATCTAAGGATGTGAATCCACAAGAGATATGGGACTAATCCAGCCAGGGAAAGCACTTCTTGTAGATAACATTAGAAATTATATAATGCCGTACCTTTCAAGATCTTTTCAAAGAAATTCAACCTGCTTCACAGAATTAAAAGCTTAAAATATCTGCCTTGCAGATCTTGAATTGAGTGTAAAACAGAGGGGGAAAAAATAGCTGATTAGAATAACTCTGCAAGATAACAGGAGGAGAAAGGAGACGAAGTTTGGAACCCTGATGATTAACATCAGCTCCAAGCACAGGCCTGACTCCGGTGAAGAGGAGGAACACAATACACCAGTCAAGCAGGAAACACAGTCGGCTGGTAAACATGGCTCAAACTTCCCATACACAACTAAAAGGCAGCAAACATCCTTCCCACCTGGGCCAGCTTATCAAAGCCTTGTGAGTGCCCCTGCTGTCTCTCCACGTGGCACTTTTGGGCATAACGGCGATTGCCATCCATGATGAAGGCAACATGCTTGGGCATTGGACCTGCCTAGAAAATAATGAGAAACACAACAGACCAGAAAATTAACAGCCAAGCTGGCATCTTGCATTGCAGGGAGTTTAGTCCCACTGTTCCTGGCACCACTGCCTATTCGTAGCAGTCCAGTGTGTATCTCCCACCTTCAAGTCTGGAGCTGGAAAGAATAAGATGCTAATTACTTCTTTGTTAACCCCAGTTTAGGCTCTCTAAAAAGCCCATCAGTATTAACAATTGCTTAAACTGAAAAGCAACTTTATCCTCCTCGTTTCTATCAGAGAACTGTAGTACTCCGGAGAGAGAGCAGCGCTGCCACAGCTACCCCTCTGCAGCCATGGGGGAGGGTGCACGCAGTTTTATGCTGCTGTTAATTATTTTTTATTTCAGAGTTCAAGGTCATTTTCACAGACACAATTAACTTAAGAGAAAACAAAAAAAGTCATGAGACTTTCCCCCACTTAAGAGGAGTACTCCTTTCCACTGACCTCATTATGTCTGCACAGACCTTTCTGAGAGAAGGGCAGCAGCATCAGTCTCAAGACACCACTACGCAAGGACAGAATTTTCCTGGAACTGGTGAGTTATTATTCTGCTCAGCAGAAACTCAGTTTCATTTCTTACACTCGTAATCCGACCATCTTGCTTCTCTTCCTCCTCCTATGCCCTGCCTTCATTAGCAAGGGCACAAAACTGGAAGCCTGGGAGTGTAAGCTCATTATTGGCAAGCACTGCCTACGGCCTTGCTCATTTGCAAGACTAAGCTTAAGTAATTTTCCATCTCCGAACACTGTTTAGGGATGTACATCCAGTGCCAACATTAATATGTACCCTTTTGGTAGCAACACTATCTTTCTAGAGCAGAGCAGTCACAGAGACAGTTCCACTCTGAACCCCGATGAACCTGCCAATTTTTACCACAGGTAACCAAGTTCATCCCTTACCTTAATGATGTTGGCACAAAATCTCTCTATGATGGTCAGCTCGCCTTCTCTGATCCACGACATGTCTTACCGAGAGCTCCTTTTCTTTTGCAACAGGAAGATGAAAATAAAGGGGTTAGAGGTACAGGAGATTCTGTACTCTAAAGCAACACTACAAATAATCACCTTGGAAAAATAAGCTTTGATTAGCTCCTTTGGAGCCTTTTAATCATTTGTAAAAGTACTCTGATAAGCAGACAATGGGGGAGCTCAGAAATGAGCTCTGGAGTTTTCCAGCTATATGTCAGAGTGGATTCTGCACTAGTAAGTAGCAAGAAAAAAATATTACCACATCTTCCAGCCAAATTAGCTGGTGAGTTGGTGCAGACCCACAATTTGGGCTACCACCAGGCGAGTCACAGGGTGGCAGCAGCACAAACTGACCTTCAATGCTTTTGTGTTGGAGTTCTTGGAAACCGTTTGAATGAAGCAATCATCTACCTCACCAACTACCCTGCACTCATGTCACCACTGATAGTTCTTCTCCATCACAAGTAGACAACTTTAGCTTCTGAAGCTGTAAAAATATTGGTTTTTACCATATTATCTGCACATTAAATACTAAGATCTGGTCTGAGCTAACAAGATAGAAGAGTTTGCTGAACTTCCACGTTAACCTTCACTTCTCTCAGCTAGGAACCCCGAGAGCCATGGGCAAAGCAGCTATGAAGAGAGAGCTTACGGGGGCAACAGTCCAGATCCAGCCACCTGGCACCCATCCAGGGATCCAAGCAGATTCAAGTTACACTGATTGCATTAATTTTCTGCATGGGCCTTCTCTGCCTCTTCCCTCAGGAAGGGATGTCTAGCCACAAATGCAG
>NW_010518077.1:0-450 GCF_000687285.1 Phaethon lepturus | reverse complement strand
AACTGCTGACCCTCGGGCTCTGTTACTACAGCTCTTAACACTCCCCTTGAATAGCTCAGGCTGAAAACACATCCTCTTCCAGCGCCAGCCTCGGCTGTTAACGGCAATCACGCTTTTACACAGTCACCTTAAAAAAATAACCTTCACAAAGCAGCCCCGGGGCTACAAGCCAGGGCAGAGCCCCAGAAGGGACACGACTCGCTCAGGCCCAGCCGGGTGGGCGCAGCCCGGAGGCTTCACGGCCCCCCTGGCCGCCCTCTCTCTGGGAGGCAGCTCTTCCCGCGGGCAGCCAGCAGACGCGGAGGGCGCGTGGGGAGAAGGACACCCGGACCGAGACAAGCTCGGGGGAGGCGGGGAGCGGACGGCAGGGACGGGGCGTCCCTCGGGCCTCCCCCGGCTCCGTGAGAGGAGGGAAGCGGGCGCCGGCGGGAGACACCCGGTGGAAGAAGA
>NW_010518076.1:0-1498 GCF_000687285.1 Phaethon lepturus | reverse complement strand
GTGCCTCTGTACTTTTTAGTTCTCCCTGAAATTGGAAGCAGAGAGGGCCAACGTGTTGCAAGGCAATCTGTTCTTGTGAGATTTCCAGCTCCCCTTTGCAGTCCCAGGAGTTTTAATGAAACGGGAGGCCCGGCACGACCTGCGTCGGCCGTACTGAAATCACTGAGACTTGGCTGCAGAGGGGACAGTCCCTTCTCCAGCCGTTCTGCTGCAGGGATCCTGCGAGGTGAGCCAGAGGCTGGCGGCAGCCCTCCACTGCTGCGTGCCGATGGCCACCTTGTGCTGGGCCAGCGGCCCCGCTGGCCACGGCCGGTGCTTCAGCCCCCTGGGGCTCTGGGCAGCCTGAAGTGGAAGGGCGTTGTGTTCTCCATGCCTTGGTGTGGGTAGCTGGCATAGTTTACGTCCGCAGTGACGGAGTATAGAAGAGAGTACAGAAGTTTCTCCTTTGCCTTGGATTGCCTCTGTGAATAGGCAGCCATGCTGATGAAGTGCTGCAAGAAAGCAGCACGGTAACAGTTTTGAATCTGTGCAGAAATGTTAAGCATGATGGATGCACCTCATTTAAATCTCCCCAGAGCTGGCTTCTTGTTCTCCAGACTCCATGTTGCTTGTCTTTATCATCACATAGGAGGAAGCTGATGTTCCATTTCACTTTATCATCCCTTCCAGTTTAACCAGGGTGTTAGCAGTCTCCACGATCTGGTCCCCAACCAGGCTAGAATTTCATCTTTTTCTGATATATTTTTAAGTCTGTGCTTGATTTCAATTTTACCCTGGAGAAAAGGCTCCTAATGATATGCCGTCAGCAAAAGATGAATTTGTTCTCTAGACATCATACCGAAGAAAGATAAATATCATACATATTTTATTTCAGAGACTGATAAAGAATAAAAATACCAAATATATATACATACCTAATTAAAAAATACCAGACAGTAAAACGGAGTTTGTAATAAAGACTGCTCAGTCAGCATGATTTGCTATTTATTTTTAGAAAGGGGGTTAATTTTCTGGATGCCTTATAGTCTCTCCCAGTCCCCACCTCCAGGTCGGGGGCCCTGCAGCTATGTCTTTCCTTTGGATGCAGACCCGTTTCTTCAGGTCTGTAGTACAGAGATGTTAGCGTGTGTATTTTCAGACTCCTCGTGCTGAGAATTATCTAAGCTTTCCTTTCCTGCGTTTTCCCATTTGTGCTCTTTTCTTCTTTCCTTTCTGCCCTCTGGGAGTGTATCTGTCTTGACAAATACGTCTGACGTGTCTCCTCAGGTAAAGCACACGTTCCCCACCCGTTTCTGCGAGGGCGGAATGTGCCCGAGATGTCGGTCACTAGGCTGCAGGAAGGCAGGCAGTCGTGCACAGGGCCAGCATCCGCCGCGGGCAAAGGCCTCCTAACCAGCAGCGGTGCTGGACGTCAGCTACAGAAGCAGAGAAGCCAGAGCCGGGGGAAGCCCCGCGCCCCTCGCGTCAGCGTCGGAAGCAGAGCGAGCGCTTCCCGGCC
>NW_010518075.1:3730-4442 GCF_000687285.1 Phaethon lepturus | reverse complement strand
CGCTCTCCGGCCGCCGGGGCGAGGTCTCAGCCCCCTCTGCCCCGCTGCGAAATTCAAGCCCGGGCTCGGGCTCCCTAAACCAGCAGCAACACAAAGCAGCCGATGAAAAAGGGGATATTTTCTTGCTGCATCGGTTAAATCAGCTCAGAGAAAGGATCCAGTGCAGGCGGGGGCTGGGGCGAAAGCTTTTTCCACTGTCCGGCTTTTATTTCCATTTAAAGCATTCCCAGGTCTGAAGCTCAGGATCCTTCTGGACCAAGAGGGACACGAGGAGAAGCTCTGGAGCTGACTGCAGTGCAATCCCCTCGCTGGAGTATTCATTTTTTTTTAGGCTGTCTCAACCTCCAGAGACATGGGGCCCTTATTTTTATTTTTCCTCCCTCCCTCAGGGGCAAATCCAGGCTCGTCTGCAAGCCCTGAAGGAAGGCAGAGACAAACTCCTGGGCTTTCGAGAGGCTGAAGTGAGGAGAAGCTGGGAGTACTTGGTAAATGGTTTTATGAGGAGGGATGGGGCTGTGGATGTCTCTCTTTGGCTTTAGAGGAGATGCTGTGCGGGAAATTGTCCTGCTCTGCCTTGGGCCTGGGGTCCCTTTCCAGGTACCGAACCAAACGCCGCCTGATTTTTTTTCACCGCATCGTAGGCAAAAAAGGGGGAAAAAATAACAGGCGGAGCCTGGAGCCCTGCCAGGGCCTCAACCGCTGAATGCAAAGC
>NW_010518075.1:0-3699 GCF_000687285.1 Phaethon lepturus | reverse complement strand
AAAGAAAAAAAAAAAAAAAAAAAAGTATATATAAAGGATATAGGGCAGCTGAGACACTGACTCTTTCCAGGCGTGCGGTCACTGGCACACGCGGATCCTTCTCCACCCTCCTCCTCCCTTCTTGTGCCCCTTCTTCGCAGGAGAAAACCGCAGCGGAGCGGCGGAGGGTTTTCTCCGTCTTCGAAGGGTTGCGTCTCGTCCTGGAGGACCATGCCCGTCATCTGCTGGCTCAGCTGGGGGACCTGGAGAGGGACGTTGAGAAAAAGCAGGAAGAAAACATCACCAGTCTGACGAAGGAGGTGTCTCGCCTGGAGACCTTGATCCAGGAGATGGAGGAGAAGTGTCAGCAACCAGCGAGCACATTTCTGCAGGTGAGGGAGAAGGGAAGGTTTTCACCGCCTGGGTCCCGGCTATTTTCTGGCTCTGGGCATTGCCCCGGCGTGCAGCCAGACCCGGGCTGTTCTCTGCTCCGAAGCTGCATCCATGCTGTTGAGGTTTCGGTAGAAGTTTTGCTGGCAGGACCCGCTCACTGCGTTTTCTCTTCCCTCTCTCCCTCGCAGGACATCCGAGGCACCCTGGGCAGGTACGGAGCTTCCTGAGCTTCTCCTTCCGCCCCAGGCTGGGAGGGAGAGGCTGGACCTTGTGTTAGGGCAGGTACGGGAAAGCCGTCGCCAAAGCTCACTCAGAAGCCGAATGTTTGGCTTTGTGGGCAGAGGCTGTGAGCAAAGGTGCCTCTGCCCATCGCTGAATGGGTTTATCACGACCCGCACCGGCACCTCTGAGCCGTGGGCGTGCGCTGAAAGGTTCCTTGGTCTCCCTCTGAGAAGATGCCTCCTGACCTCTTCCTTCTGTTCCCCTTCTCTAGGTTCGAAAAGGAAAATTTCCAGCAGCCCCCGTTGCTTCTTCCAGAGCTGGAAAAGAAAATCAGTCACTTCAGGGAGAAAAATATTGCGGTAGAGGAGACGCTGAGGACCTTCCAAGGTATGGAGCGCGGGCTGAGGTGGGGCGATGGAGCAATACCCGCGCGAGCATAAATTATATTTAGTCATCTGAAGAATAAATTATGTGGTTTTGCAATTCTATATGTGTTCATATAGAATAAATTGAATTTCTGCTGCTACTGATACCTGCACGTTCTGTCAGGTAACGTCTCCTCTCTCCTCTTTAGACATCCTGATGTTTGAGCTGCCCGAAAAGGGTAAGTCCACGTCTCCTGGAGGTGAGGGAGTGAGAAGGACCCAGGGAAGGCTGAGCCCAAGGTGGGGTGGGCCATCAGTCGGAGGGTCCTCTGGGGAAGATGCTGCCGCGTCTGACCAAAACAATGAACGCTGGGGGGGCCAAAAGCCACCGTAAGGGGTGGGGGGATCCCCACCGTCGTGTGTTGGCGGAGCTGTTTCTTTCGACGGAGCTGCTACGCTGCACGACGACCGAGTCCGCCCTCAGGTCTGTATGGTCCGGGAGCAGGTGCCTAGTTGGGCGTTTTGGGCACGAAAAGGAAGGGTAGGGGTGTCCTACCCATCTGCCTCAGGGCTCGTCCCCTTGCTCCCGTGGGAGTCGTCGTCGGGTGGGGGAAGCAAGCAATGGGCTGGGTGGTGCTGCGGGACCCCCCCCCAGCTTGGCCCCACTGGCGAGGCAGGACCCAGGCCGGTGGGAGACGGTTGGGCTTCATGTGATGCTCTGCTCTCTGCCCCTTGCAGTGAAGGTGACCTTGGACCCGAGCACGGCTCATCCCCAGCTCGTCGTGTCGGCCGACGGGAGGAGCGTGCGGTGGGAAGATGCCCAGCGGGACTCCTCTGCCGAGGGGCTGGGCACCGACCCCTGCGTGCTGGGCTGCGAGGGCATCACCTCGGGGAGGTGCTGCTGGGAGGTGGAGGTGACACCCAACGGCTCCTGGGCCGTGGGGGTGGCCAAGGAGTCCCTGAAGAGGAGGGAAGAGACTGCCGTGAGCCCCGAGATGGGGCTCTGGTCTATGGGGCTCTGTGAGGGTCAGTTTTGGGCACTCACCTCCCTGGAACGTATCCCGCTATACCAGATCCAGGTCCCCAGAAGGGTCCGGGTCTCCCTGGACTATGAAAAGGGTCAGGTGGCATTTTTTGACGCCGATAAGAGGGCCCTGATATTCACTTTCCCAGCAGCTTCCTTTGAAGGGGAGCGTATTCACCCCTGGTTCCTGGTGTGGAGCGAGGGGTCCCAGATCACGTTGCGTCCCTGAAGCTCTCCCTTCTTACCCCAACACAAGTTTTGTGTCCCCAACATCCCTATTTCCAGCACTTCGGAGGACTTCGGCCAACTGAAGTCCTACTGCCTTCCCGGCCTCTCTCTCCATCCCTAGAGATGCCAAAGGGTTGAGCATTTCTGTGGGTCGGTGTCTCATGGTCATCCCCAAGTTGGGGCATCGTTGGCCAACAAATGGAGCCACGTCTGCCCCACAGCATCCCGGTCTTCTCCGGTCTTACGCTTTTCGATGAAGTAAAAAGCTTTACACGCTGCGCTGTTCTTCTCTGTCCGGTTATTTGCCGCCTCCGGACGTCAGGGTCAAGGAGGGGAGCTGGAGTTTTGGTTAACTAAATCCCATTCCCGGTGTGAGCCCGCGCCCAGGAAGGTCCGCAAGCCCCACACAGGTGACCAAGGGACGGAAGCCACGTGCCACGCTGCTCTCCTGCCCGCTGCCGGTCCCAACCAGAGGGAAAGACACGGAGGAGAAAACCATGGGGGTTTTTTTGGAGGGTTTTTTTAATTATTAATGATCTACATCATGGAGGTTTCACACACCGACTTTTGGAGAAGAGGGGAATCAGCTGAGGCTCAGGAGCTTTGTCACGTGCGAACTTCCCGTCAGCAAAGATACCACGGGGGTAAGACTCTGCACCGAAGGCTGGGACAAACCTCCCCTGACACCCGAAAGTCACAGTGCGCTGGAACCGGCCACCCCTGGGTCCTTTCTAAGGGAGAAACCAGCTGGTTTAGGGCAATGGCACCTAAACTGGTGCAACTGGGGGAAACGAAGGTCAAGTTTGAACGATCCCTTTGTTTCACGGAATCTTTAGGATTGGAAAAGACCTTCAAGTCGCACCGGGGGAGGTTTCGGTTGGATATCGGGAAAAATTTCCTCACGGAGAGAGCGGTCGGACGTCGGCACGGGCCGCCCGGGGAGGTGGGGGACTCACCGTCACCGGGGGGTTCAAAAACCGCGTGGACGCGGCGCCTGGGGACGCGGCTGAGTGGGCGCGGGGGCGTTGGGGTGACGGTTGGACTCGAGGGTCTCGGAGGTGACCAGCTCAGATGGGGACGTCTCTACTTAACCAGGCAACCCTTTCTACTCCTGTCACCCCGCCTTCTCCCCCACTATCTCCCCGTTCTATGCCCCGGAGCTTTTCCGCTCTTTTTGCCTCAACGTTCTCGGGCTTCTCTCTTCTCCCTGCGCCTCAGCCCCCCTCTTCACGGGGAGGGAGGAAACGCAAAAGCCCAAGTCCCCTTCTCTTCTCTTCCCGCCGTCCCAGGGGTAGCATGGGTTGTCCCCTCAGGCTGCAGAAAGTGGGGGCACAGGCTGGTCCCCATCTCTCAGGGACACAGCCTGAGCTGGGACCTGGCCCCCACCACCCAGAGCCACGGGCGGACCCTCTCCCCAGTGAAGGAGGCGCGGGAAAAAATGAACATGAGCCCCCCCTCATCTGCATCAAAGAAAGCCACCGTCCCTCC
>NW_010518074.1:0-2617 GCF_000687285.1 Phaethon lepturus | reverse complement strand
TCGAGCTGTGCAGAGTGATCCCAACAGTTAGCGTCTTCCACAGGTACTGTTTTAGAGCAAGAGGCTTGTATCAATGCCTGGATTATTTATTTATTTATTTGGGGGGAGACTGAGAAAGAAAACAGACAGCTTCTCCCCAAAAGTTAAAACTTATTCATAGAAATTGCAAATAAGTAACCTGTTCAGACTCTAGCAGCTTTTTGCTGCTAGGATAGAAAGCCTACTGGTTAAATTGGGTATAAGAATACACAATCTATTCTTTGTTAACACACTGATACACACTGGGGTATATTTTTTATACACAAAGTCTTTTCAATCTTTTAGTGTTATTCAAACACTATAGATTGATATTTCAAGAGGAAGTATCTACTTTGTATGAAGCTATATCTTTGTATCAAATTATAAAAAGCAGATAGTGGTTTTGTAGTTGACTCTTACACATCAGCACAGCACCATCTTTCAAAGGGGGTACTGTGAAGCTAGACAGTTGTCATACAGAGTGAATGGTACTGCAGGGAAATATGAAATATGAGAAAAAACTAATTAAGTTGTTTCCTCCAAGCCTTCCTTGTTCTTTGCCTCCTCCCTCAAACCAAAAGTGTGGCACAAGCATTTTGGTCAGCATAGGTCTTATTCTCTTTGCCTTCCTTCTCTAAATGTTATCAGAGAATCAGCACTCCATTTCCAACTTTTATTTCCAAATACAATTAACAGAGTAGCAGGCAGCAGGGCAACTCAAATATCTTTAGTGTTATCTACTGATAACTTTTGGGGTATAAGGACAAATGAAATTCCAGAGTAGTAAATGCACTGCTGGACCTTGTTACAAAGCTGACACATATTTGGAATGCGCCCTCTTTCCTTCACAGAAAATATATATTAATTCAATATTCTGTGATTCTCAAAAGCCTCTCATCTAATAACGGATGTTAAGGAATTAAATCCTACATCATTCTTGTGATGTAAATATCATCACCATTTCAGAGAGGGAGACAGAGGTGTTAAGAGACTTTCACAAAGTACTACAGAACGCAAGATCGCATTCAGAGTCAGAGAAATGACAACTGCTATTTTTCCCAGTCACATGCTTTAAATTAAATGACCTTTTCTTCAGATTCAAGACATTTTTAAGTATCAAGAGCAGGAAACAGCACAACTATGAACACTTATTTTTCTCTTCAGATCCATGGTGCTTCACAAAGGAAGTGTGCTGAATTCACATCTCCTCATCCTGCAGCTGTCATAAAAATCCAGTGGAACCCTACGTACCTCTCATAGCCAAAACTACCACATATCTGTCCCATTTGGTTTAACTATTGGAACTAAAAGATCTTGCAAAGTACAGACTGCCACTGACTTCTTTGGCTATCAAACCACTAGACAGGGTTTTGTCCACCTCAAATACAATGCAGAATCTTCCAAGTCAGACAGGAAGCCGGTCAGATACACCACTGGGGTTATTTACAGAAACCTGGCCCTATGCAGCCCTTGATGAAGTGGCTTTCATAAAAACACATGGACAAACATGGCAGAGTCTAAGTTTGCCCCTTTCCACAAACCTTTACTGAACTGCACTTCAGTTATTTTGACTCCCTGGCTTAGAATGCGACTGATACAACAGACACCCACAATGGAAGAAGGCACAGAGGAGACTGGCACAGGCAATGTGCTCATGAAGTTCAGGAATCCTTAATTTGGGTTCCTGCCTGCCACTGTGTGCCCCTGTGCTCCTCTAGGTAAAGGTTAGAACCACACAGGCAGTTAAACCCATGCAGAATGCCCCTCACCTTCAATTCCAGTCAAGAAATGCTAAAGGCAAAAATCCTCTAGACAGCATGTCTGAGGAATGTAGTTGTGTTTGGTGAAAATGTTTAGCTAAAAGGTTAACGAGGCAGCGACTGCATTGCCTGCTGACTGCAGTGCTGAGGTGATTAGCAGGAGAAACCCAGGAAGGAGCAGATCTTATGACCCACACCAGCTCCCCATATACCTCAACCGATAGGGAGTACCACTCAACACTCAGAGAAAAACAATTTAAAAGAATAAGGGAATCAACTTGTCTCCATTGTCCAGGCTGCTGCTGCCTGAGCAGCTGCATGGAACCAGAGTCCAGAAATGTTGGTCATTGTAAATAATAAGTATATTGTTAGAAGAAAATACATCATGCTGGATCCAACAGCCCAAGAGAGGTGAGGCTGCTGTTGCTCCATGTCCCCAGGTCCAAGCAGTAGTGAGGCTGAAGATGTATTTCCAGCAGGCACTTGCACACAGAGCACACATACATAGCACATATATATGCATGGATAGCCACAGAGATCACAGGCAGATGCTCAGAGCACTCACACAAACACAGACAGCACCAATATCCTCATCCTGCTCTCCTCTCTGGCTGAGCAAGATGGAGGCCTACTAGTGAGAATATATCCATATACATATGTACAAGGTGGATCCCTCCAACAGCTGGGTTGAGACATGTGGTTTGCCCACTACCTGACCACTGGATCCCAGTCTCCCCAGTTGATGGCATCTGGACATATGAGCCCCCAAAGCGACAGCCCCACTCCAGTTGCTGGTACAGACTATCATGTGCGGGAGAAGGATGGACTTCACAGCTCTA
>NW_010518073.1:0-1346 GCF_000687285.1 Phaethon lepturus | reverse complement strand
CTCTTTTTGGAAATGCCCGTGCGGGGTTATGCCCCTACGCGTGTGCGCACGTGTGTATGCACGCGCGCGTGCGACGCACGCTCGCGTGACCCTCCGGTTCCCAGCTGCCTGGACCTGCCAGCCCGCACGGGGGGCACGCTTGGGCTGAGCCCAGGAGCTTGGGGGGGGTGCGTGTGCTTCGAAGGCAAACTGCAAAGCGCAGGGAAAAAAGCAAAGCAAGCCGCCGACGACAGCAGCAGCAGCAGCATAATTGCATCACTGTAATAGTATCGGCGCTGAGCACGAGCCAGGCTAGTAAAATTGTCCAGAAAATGAGCTGTGCTAAAGTGCCTCCAGTTAGCAGCACCTGCACGCCTTCGCTGGGTGCTTGAGGCTACTTGTATTTTTAGAAGTCTCTCTTAATTACAGAGCAAAGAGTGTTAGAGGGAAAATGGTGTGTATTTAGCAGCATTCGTTCCCGGGCAGTTTTGCAGCAAATATGAGCACAAAATCACCAAATAGGGTTTTTTCTTCCCCCTGCACTTGTGATTCTGAACCACCTGTTTTGCAGCGGTGTCGGCAAACGAGGGCTGGATTTTTTTTTTCTTTCCCGTTCTTAGAAAGCGTGGCGATGACTTTGCGTGCATGTGAAAAGGATGGGAAGCGATGCCCTTGCACCCTTGTTCCCTCTGCACCCCAAATCAACCCCAGTCTCGTAAAGGCCATGAGACCTCCCTGCTCCCAGCCCCGGGGTGACACCGGTGGGGACGGGGACTCACGTGCTGGTGTCGGGTCTCCCCCCGGCACCAAAGAGCCGGGGATGTTTTACAGCTCGCTGCGAAAAAAACCCCCAACAAATCCTGCCACAACTCATTTTGCTTCTGTAAAGCTCCTTCCCCTCATCCCCTTTTCCGTGCTTGCAAAACTTTCCAGGGCCTTTTGTTCTGAACAGCAGGTGAAATTCCCTTTGTGTGAGCACAAAGCAATGAAGCCACCAGAAAATAATGAAAACAAGATAAAAAAAAAAATTAGAAAAAACCCTCGCCTGCTCCTTTCAGGCCTGGAATAACAGCGGGCGTTCCCACCCGCACCGGCTTAATAAAACACCAGCTTTGCTGGGGAAGGCACCTTAAAGGCCACTTTATTTCTTGCCTCTGATCTACGCCACGCTTTGAAATCCTGTATTGCCTCTGCTGCTCTTTACCCAAAAGAGTTGCTTTACCTACAAAATCAAGGCGGATTTTTTTTCTGAGCCCTGAAGTGACCCCGAGGGATATGGTGAGTCGCCCGGGACCAGCGCCGGGGGGGGGAATATGGCGAGTCCCCCGTGGGCGACCAGCCGGGGTGGGATGGCGGCGTTCCCCCCG
>NW_010518072.1:597-1207 GCF_000687285.1 Phaethon lepturus | reverse complement strand
AGGCAGCCCTCCCACCAACGCCAGCCTCTCCATCGTGAGGCGGGAGGAAGGGAGTTGTTTTTCCGAAGGCCAGCTTGTCGCTCAGGGCTCCCAGCTCGGGAGATGCCTACCGCAGGGGAAGGGAGAGGGAAGGACTCCTCCATCGCCACGGCACAGGGCCAGACCCACTGCTCGCCCATCTTCTTCCAGGCTGAAGCCACAACCTCCAAGACAGAGGACTGGAGGTGAATGGGAGCTAACTCATACTGCTGCAGCTCCGGAGAGAAACTTGCAGGGTCCACCCGTCGCCAGAGAAGCTGCATCCTCAAAGTCGAACAGCAACCAAGCCCAGAAAGCACCACCACAAAAGCCCTCCGGCAAGCCAAGTCAACAACCCAGCCGCGCACGTCCCTCCCTGCCCCACGCATGCTCCCATCCAACAGGTCCAGAGGAGCAGAAATCTTCCAGGGAAGGATGGGAATGGGAGCTGGGCCAACCCCCTTGGCCAGTCCCGGTGCCAAACCATCCCCTTGCCAGAGGAGAGTGGGGCCAAAGCCTCATGTGCAAAAGCTGGCGGCTGGCAGTCCAAAACCCTCCATGGCCGGAGAGGCACGAGCCCTCAAATGCCACG
>NW_010518072.1:0-440 GCF_000687285.1 Phaethon lepturus | reverse complement strand
CCCTCCGCAAGCCACGCTGGCCGGATCCCTGAGCATCCCTGCTCACCGTGCAGTGCTGCGTCACGCTCGTGGGAGAGGGAGGAAAAGCCCCTCGGCGTCACGGCGCTGCCAGGAAAGCCAGGAGGCCGGATCCCTCCTCCGACACCCACTCCCAGCACGGTCACATCCCGGCTCTCCTCCCCCATGCCGTAAGAGGGGATAACGCGCCCTCCTTCCCTCTCTGAGCCGATTAACGCCTGGAAAGCCCTCAGAGAGCTGGGCTGGGCAAGAGGGCTGCCCAGGGCCAGCACCGCTGCATCTCGGCGCGGTTCGACGAGGAAGCGGCAGCATGGGAGGAAGGCCACAGCAAGGGGAAAAGCCCCGGCAAGGGCATCAGTACATAGCAAGTCCCAGCCCTGCTCCAAATCCCTGTCCCCGAGGGATGTGGGGTGACAGGCCCC
>NW_010518071.1:0-907 GCF_000687285.1 Phaethon lepturus | reverse complement strand
GAGCTCCCTAGGGGGTCCCAGGGTCCCTATGGGGGTCGTAGGGTCTCTATAGGGTCTGAGGAGCTCCCTATGGGTTCATAGGATCCCAGTGGGGTCCCAGGGTCCCTATAGGGCCTGTGGGCTTCTATGGGGTCATGGGGTCCTTATGGGGGCCATAGGGTCCCTATAGGGTCTGAGGAGCTCCCTAGGGGGTCCCAGGATCCCAGTGGGGTCCCAGGGACCCTATAGGGCCTGTGGGGCTTTCTATGGGGTCACGGGGTCCCTATAGGGTCTGAGGAGCTCCCTATGGGTTCATAGGATCCCAGTGGGGTCCCAGGGTCCCTATAGGGTCTGTGGGCTTCTATGGGGTCCTGGGGTCCTTATGGGGGCCATAGGGTCCCTATAGGGTCTGAGGAGCTCCCTAGGGGGTCCCAGGATCCCAGTGGGGTCCCAGAGACCCTATAGGGCCTGTGGGGCTTTCTATGGGGTCACGGGGTCCCTATAGGGTCTGAGGAGCTCCCTGGGGCGTGCCAGGGTCCCTATGGACCCCATAGGGCTTTCTATAGGGCACCCCAAGACCCGCGGGGCTGCCCGCGCCCAGAACAGGCTTTACGGGTGCCCTGGCCCCCCTGAATCCCCCGTGGGGGCCCCCTCTAGACCACCCCGGGGCGGCCGTGGGGCCGCTATAGGGTCGCTATAGGGTTGGGGACCCCCTCGCCCCCCCCAGCGCCAAGTGGACGGAGCTGCTCCGGGCGGGAAGGCGCTTCGGGGGGAGCCCTGGGGGGACCCTATGGGGGCTTGGGGGACCCTAACGGAGCCCCTGGGGGCCTCTATAGGGTCCTGGGGTCGTTGTAGGGTTTGGGGGGGAACCCCTATGGGGTCCTGGGGTCCTTATGGGGGTCACAGGGTCCCTATAGGGTCTGTGAGT
>NW_010518070.1:0-13131 GCF_000687285.1 Phaethon lepturus | reverse complement strand
GGTTCTATACCATCTGTTATCATATTTTTCAACCTTATTCTATGCTTTTATTAATGGTTGTTCTAGGATCCTTATTTTAGAATGACCCGGGATGTAGCACCTAGAATTGGACAGCCTAAACCAGCCTTACTGCACTCAGTCTTCTTCCCAGCCCTGCAAGGAGCACAGACAAAAATGAGTGCTAGTGATCCCAACTCCTCCATCTTCCTCACTGATACACCCAAACAAATCAAGACAAAGGTAGGGACCTGCAAAACCTGAGCGCACAAAGCTTTATAACAAAAAGGAGTGGTCGTCCTCACAGTTACAATGACAATTTTTTAATGTTTTCTTTGAACATATCTGAATCCTTTTTCCCATACATCTCATGGCAGAGTATCTTCAGGAATTGACAGAGTTATGCAAATTTAGCTAGATTGTCAAATATAGTCTTTTTCCTTGCCAACTAGTCTAACAGGACAAACACTAGCTAGAATAAAGTACAAAACAACATGTTTGTTTATCTGATATCTGCAGAGCAGTGGTGTAAGAATAAGAGCTGTGGAGCCTCATGCTCTAAAAATAAATATTGTGTTGCCATAGTTTTGAAATCTGACAGTCCATCATGTAAATCAAATAAATAGCTCTTTCTCTTGAGTGCCTCTCTGTGCTGGGAGCACCAAGCATTGCACAGTGCTGGTTACGACACAGGTCCGACTGTTCCTGTTGCTTGCGGGTCTGCTGCTGCCATACACTTCTCCCTCCAATTCACAAAAAAATATGTTTCATCTAAGCTTTAGAAGGGATATTTCCTCCTATTTGAGTATATTCCTAGTGCCTTTTCAAGCTCAAAGGAAAATCCCTCTTAACCAGTGTTAGGTGATTTAATTTGGCAAAAGTTCACCTGTGTTGCGGTATTTAAATAAATAAATAAATAAAAATCAGTCTTTGGAAAAGTATTTGTATGCATGATAACCAGACATGAAATAACTAGCTGTCAAAACAAGAAAAAAAAAAGTGTTTGTTTCTGCTGGGTGGGCTTGGGTTAATTCTCTAACAGTTGACAAACCCATGTATAGGTCAGATTCTTCTACAGCCATCTCGTAATGATTCATTATCTTACATAGAAACTGATTAAACAGTACTGTTTTGAAGAATTTGAATTCTTCATGTGTTTGGATTATAATAATTCCAGTTTATTTGCACAGTTACAGAGCTGCTTTTTAAAAAAATCTATAATTTCAGAATAGAGGATACATGGTTAGTGGGGATGTTGGTAACATGCTTCTATTTTTTTCCTGGCAAATAGCTAGTAATCTGCAAAGATGTCCAAGATGCCTTATGTAAAGTTCATAAGTCCTATTTCTGCTATCTTTAAACCAGTTGGAAAAATAACAAAATAATTCTAGCTACTTGGAATATAAAAGCTATAAAGACAAAATTACGAACATAATCTAAAGTGTTGACTAATGGAGGACAAAGAGATTTATTTCAGCTTCTAAAACTTATCAGAAACAGATGCTCATGAAAACAGAGCTCGAGTGAAAGACCAAATATTATTACGGCCAGTAAATAAAAAAATAGAGTAGGAAAGGTGACTTCCGGTGATGGATGAAGGTTAAAAACAGAGTGCCACTGCTGCACAAAAAAATTACTGCTTACAGCATTTTTCAGAACTGGTACATTGCTAAGTAATGAGGTTCAAAAAGTTACAGGTAATAGAAGATGAAAAATTACTAGATATTGGGAAAGGCTGAGAAGCATCTGGGAAATCCAAGGAAATGAATGGCAACATTATAATAAACTATTCTTATTTCACCTATTACCACTAAATTACAGCTCATTTGTTAGTTTTCCTAGAAAGTGTTATTTAGATTCTAAGTCTGTACTAATTCAGGGAAAACATCAGTGCATGACTATAGATAAATCATTGAAACCCTCAGTCAACAAGTAGATGCCACAATATGTAAAAAATGAACTTGAGATTAATATAGGAAACATTTCATATAAAACAATAATGTGCCTTCACCTGGAATATTGTATTTAATCCCTCTCACTTTAGTAAGGAGACAAAATATAGAGATAAGGGATGTAGAAAAAATTTCATACGAAGACTTTCGAAATCTAGTAAGGAGAGATGTGAGGGGAAGTGCAAGACGATATGTAAAAACTTAGTTTTACGGATACTGAGACAGCTAGTCAGACTTCCTGCAATATAAGAATAGATGTAACGTGACAGATGGCAGTTTATTTTCTTAAGATACCCATCAGTGCATCATTTTTGTATGTAATTCGTTGCCATAAGGCATCTGTAACATGGTGGTTAGGAAGATTCAAAAAAAGCACTAGAGAGTCCTACAGATAGTCAGAATGCTCAGAAATTGTAAATATGTAACAGTTCCTAGATACCAGAACTGGGAGGGGCAGAAATCTACTTCATATCTTCATATGCATTTGTGTCTCTTGGCTGGTTGATGATGATACCTGAAAAGATAAAAGAGCCAAATGAAAGATCAGCTTATGGTTGAGAAATACTTTTTTTCCTCTTCCTGGCAATTTATTTTCTTTAAATTTGCAGGAAGATTAGCATCCTCTGAGAACTCTACACATGTATAAATATTTAAAATAGGCTGGTGGCTTCCGCATTTTCTGGGAAAGGGATTAGCAGGCAGATCTACTCACCAGTGCGGTTCATCTCCCCATAGAAAGCTATGCTTAAAAAGAGGAGGGGAGAGTCAGCAAGTATTCCATTTTTAGACTGAACAATTAGCTATTTGTCTAATTTTAGCCATTCTAGACACAGTTTTGTAATCTTTAACTTTGCTTTCTCCTGTTTTCCTTTTCTCTGAAAAGAGGAGGAGACTAGGTTCTCTCTAGGATTTCTTCAAAATTCTCTATGCCTTCCTCATCACTTTCAAAATTATTTCTTGACAAAGTTAATATCTTACTTTTTCTTACATGAAGTAAATTTCTTGTAAGCACAAGTTCTGTCCAACCAACAACAGTTTCAGCAAAAGGGACTTAAAACTTTTTTGAGTGAATCTAGGGTGGATTATTTTTAATTTCTGCTTCATTTTCATTCTGACTATGCAGTCTGAGGAGTATGTGTATAGCCATTTTTCCCTGCTGGATTCTAATGACATTCTTTTGCCTCCCTGCTTTGGTCCCAAGGCTCTGCATTAACTTGCCCCACTCATGCTTCAGCTAGTCCTTAATATAGAATTTGGAGGAACGTGATACACCTCTGTTTACAATATAATAATTCAGAATTTAGTAGAAATTACACTATAACATCATTATGTTGTTTCAGATTAACAGGCATGCCTTCTCAGGAGGCAGGGATACTATTGAAGAGCACAGGAAGTACGGAGGTAACTGTGACGTTGACGTGTCTTTTATGTACCTGACTTTCTTCCTAGAAGATGATGACAGGCTTGAACAACTGAAGCAGGTAAGTAGCCAAGTTGATGGTAATACTATTCATTCCTTACTGTGAGGACAAAGCTGTAACTAAGTCTTCCTATGAACCTTCTCCAGGAAGGGAATTGTGGTGTTATTCTTACACTCTTCATCCTTTGCAAGTTTCTGTATTTCTTACAGTCCAATCTACCTCTTATTTAAAAAAAATGAAAATTCCCTAGTAAGGATCTCCAACACTGTGTAGGACAATATCTCTCCTACTTTTCAAATAAGGCCACCTTAGGATTAGTGTTGTTTTAATTGTATAATACACTCTGCCTGTTCCTTATGTGCAAGGTACGTAGATACTCTGCAAAACTACAAAAACTCATGTCTAAAGCTTGCTGGTTTTGGGGGTTTTTCTTTATCACAAGAAATGTAATATGTATGAGGAATTGATTCACTGATCCCAGGCAAAAACTGTTTCATATAAGTTGCATTTTGCTTTGACCTATCTGGCAGACTTCTGTCCCCAGGGGTGGTAGCAAGACATTTCACTTCCTTCAGCTGTATGATCACCATCAATACTAGGCAGCACACGTTCTGTAGAAGGCAGTATCCACAGCTGATAGGTACCCGTGTCACACTGATTTATCAGCTTTTCTTCTGCTGGGAGGAGCTGCAAGGAAGTCAAGAGCGGCATTCTTTCCCACACAAGAGCAGGGTTGGATAGCTACTAATCCCCATGCAGACTGTTGTAAATTCCGCATGGAAATCTGGAGCACATTTCACTTACTGAGCTGTTTTCCATTAGTCTCCAACCACTGCAACAGTATCAGGCTAACTGCTGCAGAGCACAAAGCCTAGACCACAGCTGGCAGCTTGCTGCAATGCTGCCTCAGAACCAGGTTAGAAAACCTGAAGTCACTGCTTATAACAGCATTCGTGGAGCTGTTTTAATTATGGTACCAGTGAACGAAGCTTTCAGAAGTGGATACTCAGAGAAAGCAGTATTGGTGTTTTTATAACAAACAAACAAAACAAAAAACCCCACACTACCTCTTAAAAACCACCACTGAAATTACAAGTTCATTCTTGTTAACATCTTTTACTGTTGCTGAGTGAGCATCAGCAACAGTTACACCTTGAATTGGTGTTACAAATGGCTTGATGCCAAAGGCAGGTAAGATTATCATGTTCACTGCCATTTTAAATCATAGGTGAACTGCCCCAGCCATGGTTTCTAACCAGGGCTGAACTACTCGGCCTGTGCTTCTAGCTAAAGCATTTTCAGTATCGGAGCAATTGAATGAATTGCCAACTGTGAATATGACTACTAGTGTGAATATAGATTGAGTGTTTTTGCTATAAAAAGGTATGTTAACCACATCTAATCTCTTATCCAAATGCAATGAGAGAAAAAATACGAGAATTTGTACCTCTTATTGCAAAAAACAGCTTAGGGTGACTGTTTATTTGGACTGGGATTCTGGGGAGAAAAATACGCGTTTTCCTGCAAATAATTACAGGATTTCCCAGTTAAATTCTTGTGAATGTAGCTTACTCGGTCCGTATAACTTGTCATGTATGAGATTGCCCAGCTGTATTAACCTTTTAAAAGGCAACAAGCAATTTGCAAGTTACACTTTCAGAGTGATACCACATGATCTTCTAAGGCATGTGCTTATTTTTAAGACATCCAAATCGGTATTTGCTAGGGCCAGGCTTTTAAAGAAATATTTGTCACTGAGTTTTCCATATAGCAACATATTTAGCAATCAACACTTTCTTGACAGGCATATACAAGTGGGGAATTGCTCACAGGGGAGCTGAAGAAGGTTCTTATTGAAACATTGCAGCCCTTGATAGCAGCTCATCAAGAGAGACGGAAGCAGGTCACAGATGAAATGGTGAAGCAATTCATGACTCCACGGAAGCTAGCTTTTGAATTTTGAAGAAGCGCGTATGTAACTTACCCCTTGATAAACCAAAACTAAGTAATTGTTGTCTTCTGTTGTATGTCATCACTCCCTGGTTATGTACAGCCTGCAATCAGTGCTTTATAAATATTGCTTTTAATGATTGCTTTTAATGAGTTAATTACAATGAACGTCAGAGTAAAGGAAAAGTTTAAAATAAGACCTGTATCTATTTAAAATCAAAATATACAAGACAGAATTGCCCGATCTTGCAGGAAAGCAGGTCTGTCAGCACAACACTGTATTTTATTGTATTTCATGTTGAAAATATAAATAAAATTTCCATTTTGATGATAAAGCCTAACTTGTAAATTGGTTTAGATATGCTGGTAAGAGGTCATATTGTAGACTAATAACTAGTAGCTCCATTTTCTTTTGTCCTGTGTACCTTAGTTTACTAGACTGCATGTCCTTTGGGCTACTGGGAACATGCTGCAAACAAAAAGATAGTGAATGGTCTAAAGCAGATTACACAGTGACTTAGGCCTGGGATCAATACATAAAGAACGGAGATCTGGGAGTTGAACATGGGAGAAAGAATATCAGGCTGGTTTTGTTATCGTCTTCCTCTTTGACCTGGGGCAAGGTGCAGAAATCTCACTGTACTTTTGTTTCTGCAGCTATTTAATTGGTCTGACTGCCTCTGGAGGAAGGAGGTTATCACAAGGTTGTAAAGTTCCTTCATATTCTCAGGTGGAAGATAGCATAGAAATGCAAATTTTAGTTCCTAGTTACAAAACATACCAAGTGTTAAATTGTGCTGTGAAAATGAACTTGCTGCTGGACACAGGGAGACATCTAGTACTGTCTGTTCTGTTTTACTGCACCAGGTCATTTAAACTAGGGGTACTTATTTTAAGATTTATTTCAGTGAGAAAACATGCTTTGTTAAAATACCTCATGTAATATTTAATTACGTCTTTTCTTCTATCTCCTGAAAAAGAACTTCAATGTCTTTGCTATTATTTATGGAAGAAAAATTCAAATTATTAGCTAATTTGTTTTAATATGTGCAGTACTGAATGCAAACTGTTAGATTTGTCTTGTATTTATATAGAATAGCAAGTTGCTAGCCCAAACATAGTCTTATCTACATCAAATAAAGATACCTTTGATAACACAGGTGGATATTGTGGTATTTGCAAATCATTTAAAAATGTATGGTAGGCACTTGAATGAGGTGTGAAAGATTTAAACTTTAACAGATTCTGTACTGTGGGGCCTAGTGGACATACATTGACTGTAGCATTATTAACAATATATATATAAATTTAAAAACAGAAAAAGCCCACTTTTAATTTGATCGTAAACCTTTGAAGTCAGCTGATTACGCTTGGGTTGAGGGAGAAGTTTCAAGAGTGAGACTTCTCACTGACTTCAGTAGAACTTGGATCAGCCTTTTAGTACATGAGAACGTGCTGGGCTATTCGTACTGCCTGGAGCTGGTGCCGCTGCGTTCCCACCAGTAGTAGTTCTGTAACAGCGTACACATCTTCTCCAGCAATGATCTTGCATTTCCAAGATGAAAATGCCCATGTGCCAAGTTGTATATGAAGTGCCCCTGTTAATTTATGTTTGTGCAAGGAACTGAAGAAGGACTACAAGGCAAGTTTAGTCCTATTGCGTGTTTCAAACTTGTGCTGAAAATAGCAATGTTTAGCTTTTCCTTTAGGTGAGCTGGCATCACTAACCTAATGCCATTGACTTTAATGTAAATGTTTACCAGTAATTGTATCTCTATAACCCACAGACATAGTATCTCAGTGTTAACAAGTGTTCAGCAATCAACAGAAAAGTTTATTTTGGTTTTGTTTGTTTGTTTGTTTGTTTTTTAGGTGGTGGAACAATTCTTAGAAAAGAAAAATAGCTTCGTAAATCCAGTAGTAAATAAACTAATTCTTGCCTACTGTAGACTTTAATGATGACCTGCCTGTTCTTGCAGTCCACTCTTTGTCATCTTTAAGCTGTACATAAAAGATAAGACTTAAATTTACTTTTACAAACTCATAATGCAGTTTTCTTCCTTAAAATATTATATGCAGATCTGTCCTGCAAGATTTATTTCATTTATTCAGGAAAGGGAAATATGCTGTAGGAGAAACAGTAGTGTGTTCTATTCTAACTAAGCATATGGCTTAATTTTATAACACAGCAGTTAAAACCTGTTTTGAAAGCTCTAGAAAGAAGATTAATAGCAAAATAATTCAGTATTTGTTTACTGGGCAAGCACCTTACTGAAGTACTCTGATGAATTCTTACAAACATGCTTATGAAGTGATACAGTTTGTGAGAGGAGTCTTGGCAAATTCCTAAATCTATTGCAAATACAATTCATATCCCAGAAGTATTTAAAAGTCAAGACAAGGCCCGTCTCCAAAAGCATGCATGAAATGTCTAAGAATGTTATCAGGCAATGTTCATTACATTTTCCTCAATTTGTTTGTATTTTGTTCATCTCACTGTAATAAAAATGTAACTAAAAGTCTGTATCAAACTTCTTTGATTTTACTCTTTTTATTCCTTTTAAAAGGCTTAATTTACACTTACTTTATTTTTTTACCTCTCTTCCTACCCTTTTAGGTGTTGATTTAGTAATCTGATGGAGCCGGTCCTGGTTTTGATGTCCAGTGCATTTCAAGTAGTGAAATAGGGTGCCCTGTAACCCCCTCTATCCAGTCCTACCAGAGAGACTTCAGATTGCTCCCAGAGCAAGCTAATAAGGGTCAATTCTCCAAAGATTAACTGGTTGCAGGACTGGATGTTGCATTTCCCTGTGTCCAGCAGCCAGCTGAGAAATAGGGGAAGGTCAATGTGACCCGTTTACAATGACGCCTCAGTAGGTTTGGCGTAAAGACTGGTAGTTAAGTGGAAACCTGATCCTCCACATTTGCTGTTGTCTGAAAAACAGAGATCCTGGATAGCCTCACATGGCTCTTCCACAGTCACCAAGAGGCATGCTGAAACCTGCTCAGATATTCATAAACATTGTCTAAGGTAAAGGGAACTATCAGCAACAGGAAAACGTGAAGCAGAATGTGTCTTCTAAAGAAGATTTTATTTTTTTCAAGGCCCCCAACTTTGTTACTGAAAGAAATCATCTGTGCAACATGCTGAAGTCCCTATAGCAATGTAAATCCAGTATCAACCCAGCAATTGTGGTGTCTTCATTCTGTTAGCAGGCCTTCTGCTAGCTAATTTATCAGAATAAATAGTTCTGTGATTATCAGAGTAGCTGAAGGTCAAGCTAATACAAAGAAATCAAAAAAATAAAGGAGTCAAGTTCTGAAATCCAGAAGCCAAACACCCAGCTTGGTCTGTATGTAGTGAAGTACATAATATGTACAATGATATGTCATGTTATTAAACAAAACTTGGTTCATATTTATGTGCCTGTGTTTACAGTACTTACACAGCCAATTCCTTTACCTGTTGGTAGTTTGTATCAGTGTGAATTAGCTGTGAATTCTTGCTCTAAGGCAGGTTGTCACCCATACACGGTGCATTTTTTTTTTTTCCCCATAAAGGCTTGTGAACAGGAGGAATTGCAAAGCAGTTACCTTCCTGAAATAAGCTGCCTGAAGATACAACTTGCCTTTCATGTAGCATTTGTTCAGGCCACATGAGAACGTGCTTTTACACGGTGCTAAATACCCTGAGGCTTACAGTTCTCAGCTCCTCACACTGGTCCACGGTTGTTCCCACTCATTTTCACAGTTCATCTGTAATTCCTGTTTCTTGAAACCAGTTGTATTTCAGTTACACCCACAGGAGGAGACATTTTTAGTCATCTGAATGCATGAGCCTATTGGGAAAGCTGAGCTACTTTATTTTCAAACCTTGGGCTGACCGTGGATGGTGTCAACACTGCCAAACAATAAATGGTTGTTTAGTCTGATTTGCAGGCATTTTTTTTTTTACTGTCTCTGTTCAGAGGATGTGATGCCCGAGAACAAGGTCGGCTGAGAATAACACAGCATAAAGGAGTTTGATTCCAGAAAACATCCAGGCAGAGCTGGGGTAAATCACTACCCAGCTGGGACCGCACTCAGTCAAACGCCTCCCTTGTAGAAAGAGGTGAGGGTAGTGGTCTCCTAAGAGCCATCTTAAAAGGAATTCCAATCTTGAGTCCTTAATTAAATCTTCTGTTATAAGGACTTTCTGGCTAAAGGAAGTTTGGTGCTCATGCTCCAAGATGTAACTGGGGGTGGTAGGTTGCTGAGGCCATAAGCACTTTGGAAGAGAATCCAGATCAGTGTTGAGTCTTTCATTTGACTCCCCTTTAAGGTGACATACTCTGCAGCTGCCAGGTCGTCTGGTCTCTTAAACCTGCTTTGGGATGAGCTGCAAGAGCTGTATAGACTCTTGAGAGAAATAATTATGATAGTCGTTTGATAGCATGGCTGCGAGCATGTTTAAAAAGCTAGTTAAAGGCTTAGATTTCAGGGGGACAGTTCTGGAACTACTCACTGGTCACTCTCTGGAGAGGAAGAGGTCCCCTTTATTCTTTTCTAGTAGCACCTGAAATTTTTAAACTTGTCCTTCTAGTACAAGATCCTTTTTTATATGCCCCGGGTAGCTGACAAGTCCTATCTGCTGCAAAATTACTGTCAGTGTAGTCAAGGTCATGCTATCAACTGGTAAAAGTGGATGTGGATCAGAAGGGCATCAACCCTGAATACAAGAACTCCTTTTAAAAGATAGTCTTCCTGTTTCCCTCAAAAAAATGCACTCTCAGCAGAATCTCACAGGGGCTGGATCCAGTCTGCTCCAGATGTTATCATCCAGGAATTAAAATGGAGACAGAAAACATCTATGCTGCTCCTGAGGCGGGAAGAGCAAATTAAAGTATTTCTGGTTTTAGGGACTTTCCTGCTGAAGCAATAGTGTGGGTGTTGTTTTTTTCAACTGACACGTTGACGAAACTTTATACCTTTGTGAAAAAGAAATAATTGTTAGGAAAGTCAAAAAATCTCTCAAAATGTACCTTTGACAAAAAAACATTGGGCTGTGCCTAACAGCGTAGTTTATATAGTGAGCAGAGCATGCACATTTTAAAACTTGCAAATCTCCATTATACTGTACAACTTTGCAATTCTCCTTTAAGTTGCCTAACCCCACTAGCGCACAGATTTTATGGCAGCCTTTCCTTTGAGAAGCAAAGAGGTTTTGCATGCTTCCAGGATGAGAACAGATTGCCTCCAAAGCTGTGCCAAACTCCGGAGAGCCGCCGTGCCATCAGCCTCCGGGAGGGGACAGATGCTGTAGGGCTCAGGGTTGCGTAGGGAGAAAATCACATGGTTTACGGAACCCGTGCCTGGTTTCACTTTCAATGAGGCCATTAGGGCGATTATGTAAACAGGCCATGTCTGCCACTCATTAAATAACGACAGGAAAAAGCAAGGAGATTTATATTTCAGCTGCTACCAAAGGGATATAATTGTAGAGTGCTTGGGCAAAATTACAGCTGAGAAGGAAAAGTCGCAGCCTGAGGCACCAATACGTAAGTTACTCAGTCAATGTAATACAGGCATTACATGTGAAGAGCACACAGTGGATGGCATTATATCTTACACCAACTCCCCCCAGCTTTTGCCTTGGTCGTGAAGATCATTTTCTGTGTCAGCAGAAACCAAAATCTCTGATCAGACTAGCAGCTTTTTAGAACATAAATATTTGCAAATGTTTCAAGGATCTAAGCAGCGGCTACAGTCTAAATACATTAACAAGATAAAAGGGAGGTTGTATATAAGTCCAAGACTCCCTGATGAGTTTGTAATCCTATAAGAATAAAACAAAGCCGTCAGTCATCCAGCTTTGTGCCGAGATGTCCGTGCTTTTCAGGCTGTCCATCAAAGGAGATGTCATTCAGTTCTTTGTGGATGTTGTGTTACAAAAACCAAACTAAACAAAACACACCTCTGAACTGAGTGGCACAAGCTATTTTTTGTTTGTATAATGATCTGTAAATCTCAGTACAGCTTCATACGTTACAAACACCACCATGTTCACAGGAAAGGCACGAATGCAGTTCAAACCCAGTCCTTTGAAAAGCACTTTTGCACCCTCCTTTCTGACACTTTCTCTAGCGCAGTGGACGAGACCTTTGTACTTGTGCTGGTCTGATTCATCTGTTTGCATCCGTGATTTGATGACATCCATGGGAGTAGCTAATCCCCAGGCCAGGACTCCAGCAAAACCGCCAGAAAGCAGCACAACGAGGAAACCTGCAGGAGTGAAGGGAGGAGCTGTTAACTCGAGCCTTGCACTGATACGGCTACAAGTGTCTCAGATTTACTTAACTTGGTTATCTTCCGTGTTTTTCAGCAGTTATTTTGTCCTGCTCTTGCAGTTGTGACTTTTCAGTGATCTCACACAAACCGCGTGGCCTCTCGATTTCACAGCATATTCATTTTAGCACACGTGATACTGGCTCGTGCAGGGACAGCATCTATTCTAACACCACACAAACGAGATGTGACGCAGCCTGAGAGCACCCACACCCTCTTCAGCTGGGCCTGTTTATTTTCGTAATTCTCAGCAAGCCGCTCTTTGCCGAACGTCACCTGTTTGATCTTTCCTCAGAGTGCTTAGTTGTTTTTTGGAGCCAAATCACAACCAGGAAACTTAAGTGCCTCTACGTTCTGTACCTGGACTTTATTTTCAAGCTCTGGACTGATCCTGAACAGTGGTTTGCGGTGGCTCCCGGGAGGTTTGTCCATGTCTCATTTCTAGTTACACACCCTGTTTCTGCACTGAGAGGGTTTCATACCCATGTACTAGGCACCGGAGGGTGCCAGGTCACTTCGACGAAGCCCTCGCACGCAGGCTGCTGGCCCCTGCGCAGGGAGGGCCCAAATGGCGCCCGGAAGCGAACACACAGCAACCCCACGCGAGGACCGGATCTGGGTGACGCTTGCTGAGAGCCCCATTTCCCTCTTGGCACGGAACTACATAAGCCATTTTTGCAGCTAATGCCAGATGCTTTCCGATACCTACCTGGTTTATTTTTCCCAGCTGGTGTGAGCCAGTCACACAGAGCGGAATAGGTAAGGAAATATATTGCAGAAGAGGAGCAATCCCTGCAGAGTAATGCAGAGCAGCCTTTGTAGAGACCCCCAAAACCTTCCTCCTTGGCGATCACCTTCAGACAGTGCAGAGACCCTCGGTACTTTGGCCTGGGAACAGGCTGGGGAGACGTGACGGACGGATGGGGGTTCCTCTGAGTCTGCATGCGAACCTTCGCCACTTCGCCAGGGCTCATCAGCACAACCTGTAACATCGGAGGACGGCATTTCTGCCCTTCACATTCAGTGTTTTGATCCCCCTCCGGCAAATTCCTTGTCTCCCACCTTTTCAGGCAATAACATTTCCTGAAGCCAGCAAGTTCCAGCCTCCTCCCCTCTGCTAAATCCCACCCAGCAGCAGCAGGACACGCGTGTGAGCTGCGCTCTGCGGGGTGGGAGGCGAGGCGCAGGTCAGAGATATTAAATACCTGTAACCACTTACGAAACCAGGTGGGCATGGAAAGGGGATGTCCTCAGCTATAGGGTAGAATACATCAGGGCTCTTGGATGTATCTGTATTCGGAACCAAGGCCGTAAAGCCTTTAAAAAAAATTAACCTGCGTCGAGTCGTTGCCTGCTAGGAAACGCCTAGAAACCCGACCATCTGGACTGCTCTGTAAGAGGATTGCCCGCGACCGGGCACGCGCTTCTGCCCAGCACGCCATCAGGGCGCCGGGGTGAGCTCCGCCACGCTCGCAGCGCCCGCAGAC
>NW_010518069.1:0-8622 GCF_000687285.1 Phaethon lepturus | reverse complement strand
GCTCTCTGCAATTACCTGAAAGGGGGTTGTGATGAGTGGGGGTTGGTCTCTTCTCCCAACTAACTAGTGATAGGACGAGAGGGAATGGCCTCAAATTATGCCAGAGGAGGTTTAGATTGGATATTAGGAGAAATTTCTTCACCGAGAGGGTGGTCAGGCATTGGCACAGGCTGCCCAGGGAGGTGGTGGAGTCACCATCGCTGGAGGTGTTCAAACACCGTGTAGACGTGGCACTTCAGAACATGGTTTAGTGGGCATGGTGGTGTTGGGTTAAAGGTTGGACTTGATGATCTTGAAGGTCTTTTCCAACCATAATGATTCTGTGATTCTGTGATTCTCTACCTGATCCTCATTAACTTCAGCTTGTGCTTGCCCCGCGTAAAGCAACGGTCTACACAATAGAGCTGGGGGGAGAGGTGTCTCTACCATTTCCAGCTCTGGCATCACCCTAACAAATGACCTCGGTCAGGCAGCAAGCTGCGCTCCCCGATGGCCTCATGTTCCCAGCGCGCTCCCTTTTCAATTACTGCAGATATCCCAGGAGCAAACAGGAGATGCTTGCTCCCTCTGAAGGATTTGGGTGTTTTGAACAATGATCTTCATTGTCACTTTGGCTCTTCTGTAAATACCATAACTAATGACGCATAATGCAAAATAATCCGTCAGATGCAGGCGGCTCTTATAAATATGGGAATTAAGGGGGATGAGTTGGATGCTTTGGATCGCGGATGACGAGTAGCGAGATCCCAGCACTGCAGGCAACATCCAGACAAAGCTTCTTCCTTTATAGATTTTTATTAAAGGACGTATTTACTCTGTGTAGGCCCAGGGCTACCTGCAACTGTCAAGTGAAGGAGCAGGGAATGGATTAATGTCTCTGTAACGCGTTCCCATTTTTGGTGGGTTTTTTTCAAGACTAGTCTGTGCGCTTCACCAGTCCAAGGCAGTCTGCCCTGGAGGGGTTTTTAGGGCCAGGATAGAAAGTCATTGTAGTGTTGATGTCAAACCCTATGCAACAGGGCATTGAGCAACCTGATCTACCTCTGGAGCTGGCCCTGCTTGGAGCAGCAGGTGGAAGTAGGTGCCTCCAGATGTCCCTGCCGGCCTAAACTGTTGAGTGATCCCATGATTTTCATATTTTTTTGTTACTCTTCTTTTGCCTGGGCTTTGGAATATTTGTCTTGAAGGCCAGTCCTGTATTTCTGAGAAGAATCTGACACACTTCACATGCTTTCTGCGGTTTTGGTCCCACTTACGCTTCTGCAAAATTCCCTTGTTATTCCCAAACGGTTTCTTTCCCCCTTGGCACAAGTTGTAGCTCGTGCCTGCATGAGAATCTAACTGCAAAAAAAAAGCCTCGACATGAAACCTGAGAACATTATATTGTGTTTCGATTTGCCTGTGCCCCACTACAGCACCACCCCTGCTGAGATGGTAATTGCTCGCGGTGTTTTAACGAGCTAGAACAATATTCCTCTTTCTCGGGCAGCTATTGTTGATCCTCCCCGAGAAGCGACACGTAAATAGGATTTTCCCTTGCTACTGCTTTCGTGGGAAGGAGGAGGGGAGGAAGAAATCCTCCCGAGACCCTTTGGCTGGTACGCGAGCTACCGCTCGAGCGATCTCAGGAGATCCCCTTCTCTCCCAGCCTCGCGCCCAACTCTTCAGCTCTCCCGTCCCATGTTCTGGCTCGTTTGACGCTGACTTTCCACGCGAGCCCTTCAGGCGGTCCCTGCCCTTAAGTTTCGTTGGGGGGTAATTACTTTTCCTTGCCTTAGCGAGCCAAGAGCTGTTTCTGGCGCCTACTCCGTCCGCCCGTGTCCTGTCTAGTCTTAACGGGGTTCCTCTTTAAGTGCAAGGTGCTGGTGCCAGCACGATCCAAACGACGATAAATCACTGCTCCTCTGGGTGCTCCTCCCCGCCAAATTGCAGTTTTCAGAGCACTGTGAATATATGTCGAACGATTCTGGCCGTATCCTGAAGACACCGTGACGCAGACTGGGATGCCGTCGCCCGTTACTGGGTACCACTCACAGATGCCCAGTTGCACGGGAGGGCGGTGGGTAGTGGAAGTGTGTTTGGGAAGGGAACGTCCTGGTAGGAGCGAGGATGACTGCTGGGCACGGTGCCACCGGCTGTGCGGAGAGCGGGATGGTGTAATCAGCCTTGTCATCTTCCGAAGATGGATCGCACGCGCGTGCGCGGCTCTGCAGCTTTGCAGCCCTTCGCTTGGACACGGGGGAAAAAAAACGATGACCGTGCAGTTCTGTCCGGAGGTCCGTCGTCTTCTCAGAGCTGATTCTCTCGGTCGCCTCGAGCAAATTGCCGTTACCTCCGCTCGCGCGCGATGGCGGGGTCCCGGGGGTTGCCGCGCCTGGTTGGCAGCTGCTGCGGGCGAGCGGGTCGTAGGCTCGTGTTAGCAATTCCACAGCCTCACAAGCTGCTTGTTTGTTTACTTTTCTCTTCCAAAAAAACCCGCACAAACAGCCCATAAATCCGCTCTGGCTTTGTGGTGGGGGTTTTCTGTTTGTTTGTTTGTTTGTTTTTTCAGAAGGGAAATTTGGGCTAATTGTGTGACTCACCTTAACTCTTCCCCGAAGGCAAATTAAAGGGGTGATGCAAGAAAAGTCACGGAAGGAGAGTGCCTTTGCCTTAAGAGCAAATTGGGGCTTTTAAAAGAGAGCGTTAGCCCATGAGCTTGCTTCAAAGGCGCATAAATTACGCCAAGCAGCGGTCGGTCACGGTGTAGGGATGCAAACCTTAAAATTCTCCTAGGAACGTGGCTCTACGTTGCAATAGCCTTCACGTACGAGGTGGGAACCGTTTGCCCCTAAATTAATGGACAACAGTTCCTTTTTTGCGGACCGATCGGTACAAATGAGTGGCTCTGGGTGGCTCTTGCCCTCTCTTTGTCTCCTCCACCCTCTCCCTTGAATCGCAGAATCACTGAGGTCGGAAAGGACCTTCAAGATCATCGAGTCCAACTGTTGTCACCCTGCCCCTTGCCTGAAATTTTTCCGGTCATCCCCAGCCATGGCAGAGGCACAACCGAGAGATCTGCCTCGTGCTATTATTTATCTTGCGCAGGCGAATCGGTCGAATCATTCCAGCTGGGGAATAAGAGCGGCGAGCCCGGTAACGGCTCTGGCAGGGGTGACCTGCTGAAGCGGGCAGATACGTCCCGGGATTGCCCGCCCGCCAGCGCCTTCTTTAGGAAAAGTCAACGAGGGGACAGGAATAAACGTAACCTTCCTGCTAACCCTGCAGAGACACGTTAAGGAGAAGGGTGGAGGGGAGCAAAACCTGCTCAAGAAAGGGCAGATGCGGGGGCTGAGCGGAAACACGGTGTCTGTGGTTAACCTCGACGCTTGGGGCTGGCGTTGGGTGTTAATCGGTCGCCCGAGTGCTGGCGGCGCGTTCACTAAGCGCTGGTGTGTGGCTTTTTGTCCTGGGTCCCTCCTGGGTGTCAGCGGACCTTCTCACCAGCAAGGGGGGTTGTATCTTCCCGTCTCCTGCAGCTGTGGGGCTGGGGCACAGGTCGCCCATCGGGAGGGTATCTGGTGTCCGAGGACACGGACGGTGTCTTGGTGAGCGGGGGTTGCTACAGGACCGCACCTAGATAAACAAGACGGGGCCACAAATGGTTTTCAGTCAGAGCTTTATCGAAAGATGAAGTCGAACTTTTTCAACTCTCTTTCAAAAGGAGTTTTTACTTCACTTCGGAAAGCGCTTCTCGGCGGCTGCAACTTCAGGAGGAAGTTCTTCTCGTCTTGCGGTGGCACTTCAAACCCTCCTAAGCCCTGCTCATCCTCAGAGGTTAAGCTATAGGAGAGAAATCCCTGCCCAGAGAGCTTCCCGCTGACGGGAACGGGATGGAAAACCGCAGATCCGGAGGCACGGGCGAAGCCTTCCGACATGCTCTCGTGTTAGTTGGCAACCGCTCTAAGACCAAAGCAGCCTGCAGCCTTCCCCCTCAGCCTTGCTCTGAGAGAAAGGGTCGCACAGGGCAGAATTTCTCAGCTCGGTAGATTTATTAGCAGTCTTATTTTAGGGGGGGGGACACACGAAATCAGTGCTCTCCACACTTAACCTTGGATTGTCTTGGTGCTAGAGGACGGAAACTCAGCCCTCGTGGGCAACAACCTCGGCGCGGAGAACGCTGGAGAGCTGCGTAACACCGCTGGGCTCCGAGCCAGAGCACGGAAGACCCTGAAATCCCCCGTATTGCGTCTGAAACGATGAGAAGACGGGATTCAACCTGTTCTCCGACCGATAATGCTCACGCCGCGGGCTGAGCTCCCCCTTCCGCCGCCCACCCTGGCATCCGGCGGGTGGCTCCGGCTGCGGTAACTGGGATTTGGACCATACTCATTAAAGGTCTTGCTTCTCGTAGGAAGAGCTTTGCCTTTTGCTGAATCAAAGGAAAGGGAAAAATCGATTTATGTTCTCAATTCAGTCAAACGAGACGATCGAATTTTCAAGATGATTGAAAATTTTTGATTTTCAAAGCAAAATTTGATTTGAAATTACCTCTCCTTCACCCGATTTTACTGCTCAAACTACGGTGTCGTCCTGGGAAGAGCTCCTGCAAATGCTTGAGGAGGTTTTCAGCCCAGCCAGGCCAGTGAGGTGGAAAAATGACACTTCCCCCTTGCCCCTATGTTGGGAATATATTGGGAACGGTTTGGGGTGCTCTTTTCCCCCCCCTCTACCTTTTCAAATTTAAATAGTCTATTTTAATTATTTTTGTTAAGTAGCAGCTGTGTCCTTTTCAGCAGTCTACATTTCTTCCATACTTTAGTAATTTTCTAAGAATTTACTGACAAATGAGGATGACTCTGGACCTTTTATGGTGCAAGGGCTGTTAAAAGGACTGAACTAGGTTGGGAACAAGGGTTGTTTTTAAAACGTCGTGTTAAAAATTATTCTCTTAATATTTTATTGAAATTGCTTCGGAAATCGGAGGACTACTTCTGCGCTTCGACACGCTCGCTGTCGTCTGTACCGGTTCCAGGTGAGTCTGGTTTTACTGGGATTTGCTACCTCACGTGTGGGTGTTTCTGATTTATACCTCCAACAACAACTGGGTCTTGTTCTTCTCTCCACCCAGCTAGGAGACACCCGCTGTCTCCTGGGTGCACATATGTCTCTCAAATTCTCCTTTTTTTTTTATTTTCACCAAGAAATGCGCTAGTGAACCTGCAGTACCTACTTTATCGCTTGTTCCCGTGAAAGCGGAGTTAATAACCGGAGCCGTACGGTAAACGCCTGATTCTGCGCCGGTTTAAAACTGCCGTTAAGCCGTTCTTCACGCCGTCCGTCAAGCGCGCTCTGAACGAGAAGGGAAATGTTAATAGAATTGTCGGTGTGATCTTATTTCAGACTCTCCTTCCCCTTGCTTTAATCGCATCTGCTGCACACTTGGCACTTCTGCGTCGCCATCAGAAACACATTTTGGGGAGAAAAATGGGAGAAAGGGAGTACGAGCAGACCCAAGTGTGGTTGGGGTTTGTATGGTTTGTGTATTTTGGTTCTCTTGCTTCTTTTTTGGGGAGTCGAGGATTTATTGAGATGGGAATTGTGTTTTAAGTCTCCTCACCCGGTGCTGCTGCTCCCTGCACGCATTTATTTCCATTTTTATTCAATTACAGTTGTCCCGCTCTCACCAAGTTTTCTGGGTCATTCGGTTTCTAAAACAAGTTTTCTGACCTGGTCATAACAAGGCGGGTCATAACTTTGCAGAATCGTGGCTGGTGCTAACCTTCAAAGGCAAAGCAGGGGAAAAAAAAGCAAAAACAGTGTGAATTGCCCTGGGAGAGGAGGGCAGAAATATCTATGCAGGAAGACCTTTTGGGAAAAAAAAAAAAAAAAGAAAAACAAAAACAAACCCACAAATACAAAAAATTGAACACCAAAAAAAACCCAAAATTAAAAAAAAAACAGTGTCTGGAGGATGCTGTCAGTAGAACGTTAGGAATTACAGCTACCTAAGTGTTTAAAAATGGAAAATCAGAATTTCTATGCAGCAGCTGAGTCCGTACGGACTCGAAGCCCATTTTCCCACCCACCCCAGACGATGGGCCTCACGTGTACCCCACTGGCTCTGATTTTTCTCGCAAGCCTGTGCTTTAAAAGCCCGACCAAAACAATTTCCCAACCCAACCCACTTCTTTCAGTAAACCAGCACCACGAATCGCTGTTTTGGGGGAAGTTTTCCTTTCCCTTTATTCGCGATATGCTCCTCTCTCCTGGATAAGCTCTTCTGCTACAGATTTTGGTGCCCAAAAAATGATAAGTTTTATCTGCTGATGAAAATAATTCAGATTTCTCATATTTCTACGTCAGAGCTTTTCTCGTTTGAGAAAATTCTCGTTTGAGAATCTCTTCTATTTCTTCAGTTGCGATACCAGCAAAAATTCAGCTCCGGCAATCTTTGCTATTTTATTTTTGTTCCAGGAATTTTCCCTCGCTGGTCTCTGCTCCTTGCACAACATCCCCCCTCTTAAAATCAGATTTATGCCTTTTGCGCCTGTGTGAGGATCAGCCAGGCTTCTGGGAGGCGGTTTGCAGGTGCGCCGCTTTCGGGCTGACCTTGGAAAGCTCTCAAATAGCCGAAAAATTAGTTTTTAATGAATTGGAGAAGCGGGGGCTGGAGCTGAGGCAAGAGCGTTTTATCTTTGTGAGGGGAAGAGAGCGGCTTTTTCAGCTTAATCCGTATTTCTCGTACGTAGGCGCATTTTATAGCTTCCTAGCCACTAAAATAGTAAATTTAACATAAAATGGGGGCAGGAGGTGAGGCAGAAGTTGTCTCCTTTTCATTCACCCCACTGATGCAGTGTCTCCTGTCTGGGCTTACCTTGACCCAATATTACAAGGGGGGGAAAAAAAGAAAAAAGAAAATAGCGTGTCCTTTCTGAAAAGCCCTCGCCGAAATATCTAACCTAAAAGGTGCCTGAAAATCGGTTTGCGAGGAGGATTTTTGCATTGCGCTTGCTTTGCCCGTGGATATCCCGCATCCAAAGGCAACGCGAGGTACAACGGGGCGTCGGAAGGCAGCTTTCCAGGGAGGAAGAGGACGGCATCCCTTCCACCTCCGCCCCGTGTCTCTGCCGTTTCTGGTCTGGCTGCAAATAGCTGAGGCTCCATATATATTTCTCTTCCCTGGAGCCACGGCGGCTGCAGAGGAATGTCTGTCTGCTGGAATTAGCATCAGGCAGGGCGGCAGAGGTCAAAAAATGTTTCTTGGTGCATTTTTTTTGTAATTATGGTCCGTGCCAAAAAAAAAGTGCGTAAAGGACGTGCCGCTGTGAAAGCGGGACGCGGGAGCGGAAGGTGTATTTTCCTTTTGGTTCGTGTCGTTATTGTGTCCGTATAAAGTCTTAAAAGGTCAGCAGAACTCCTGAAAATTTGGAATTTGGGGTCGTTTCAACCCTGAAAAGCAAGTTTCCTTGCTCCAAAGCACAGAGCAAGGGGCCATTAAAAAGTCTGTCCCCTCCCACCCATTTTTCTTCCCCACTTCCAGGGAATTTGTGGGTGACGTTCACCCCCACATCCCGCCTCGTGTCTGCGCGGGGAACCAGGGTGACTTCAGCTAAACCGAGGTGGTCACACCAGCACCACGACTGATCACTGCATGTCTCTAGTTAAGTGTCCACAGCTTGAACTCCCGACGTGCGCGTGGATGACTTGCCAATAAAAATGACAGGGAGGGTCGTTTCCTCTCTCTCACACCAGCTTTTATTGTTTCCAGCTTTATTATGCACTTCTGTGTTTAGCGAAGAGCCACGATTTGAGCGTTAATCCCCTCGAGTCCGCGGCGGCTGTGGGTTATGCTTCCAAAAGACCCCCTGCAATGCTGCGAACAAAAAAAACCCCACAAAACTCCTCCCGGAGCAAACAAAAAGAATAAAATTCTGCGTCAGAGAGAGATTTATTTCCAGTTCAGCAAAAAGACCCGGCGGTGGCCAGCAGCTCGGGCGCTCGGAGCTTCCTCCCGGCTTTTGTTGCCTCCACGCCACCTGATTTTCTATATGGGAGAATAAGCAGCATCCCAGAAACAACTGGCAGCAGAAAGAAAAATCCCATTTTTCGGGCTTTCTAGTAGAAAGCTGCCTCGCTCAGTCTTTTTCCCCTCTCTTCAGACCTGGGCTACTTCTTCCCGAGCGTGCACTGGTGGTTTTCTGCGGTATGGGCTGTGCTGTATAAAGCAAAATGTTTCTCTGGGCAGCCGTAACTCATTTATCGTAACTGATTTATCGTACCTTTGAAACGAAAAGGCGCAATTAATGGCTACAGTGAAGGAAAAACGTCACGCGTTTCTAGCCCTTGATCCCCAGAGGTAAAAGCCCCTTTATCACCTGATGGAAATATCAGCTGCGTATAGGCTAAATGGCTCATTAAATGCGCTATAAAGTATTTAAAAGACCATTAAAGAAGAGGAGAGGGTTAGGTAGAGAGGGAGGGAAGAGAATTGGAGAAGAAAGGGGAAAAAATGGGAGCATCCGTGAGAGTTTGCATCTCCTGGTGACGGGATCTGGCCAAACGCACGCGACGCTCGGCGGCTCCCGGTCGCGTCTCTGCGACGCACGGGCTGCCTCGCGGCCGAGGAGAGGGCTGGGGTGC
>NW_010518068.1:3507-6073 GCF_000687285.1 Phaethon lepturus | reverse complement strand
CTCGGGGATTCCTTTCTTTCTTCTTTTCTTCGGTCGGGTGTAATGTAGAGAAGGTGTAATGTTAACCCTCTAACACTTCTGGCAGTCGGGGACTATGTGATCGCTTTAAAGATGCAAACGCATCTTCACTGTATCTCGATCATCTTCCCTCCTTTTCACCCTGCCGTACCATTTTGATTGCTTAACATAAGGTCTAATGTCAAGCAATAATAAAGCGATTACAAGAAATACAATTCATTCTAAAGTGCATTAAGCAAGAACTAAATTAAGGCACATAATTAACAACAACCAAAAAAAAGATACATTCAGGACAAAACGCTTTAACCCCTATATTTCTTCCAGCATTAACTCAAAACTGGTAGGGGAAAAAATACAGATTATGCGCACAGACGCAGTAGGGCTTTTAGGGATTTACGTAGGGAAATTCACAGACCTGTCATGCACAGTCCTTTCTATATCGTAATATACTCAGCTTAAACTGTCACGCTAGTTTTTTTTCTTGTCCATCTGGTCCAATTATTAGGAAATCGTACTCATGAAGGCTCCAATAACAAACATGAAACAGCTCAATATTTCAAGTTGCCAGTGTTTTTCTCATATTTGTTCTTTTTAATTAGAGAGCATACCAAGTTCCAACTGCAGGACCCAGGCATTTATTAAGTGATAAAGAAGCAGCACTATTTTATTGACTAATTCCCCAGGCTTTTATTATGTTTCCTAGCAAAATGTGATTTATAGGAAAGCTAATAAAGGTATCCTCACCTACTGCACCTGGAGACAGGAAATCTACAAGGGGAAGACATTTAGACTAATAAGTGAAATCACAAATCTGGGAGCTGAAATTGGATTTTATTTCTGGGAGTGCAGCAGAGAACTGATGCAGGCTTGGGCATTTAGCATCTCCATTCTTAACTGGCTTTGCCTGTAAAATGAAAGTAATAGTTTCTCTGGATTTTCAGAAACATTATGCTAACTGATTACAGTACTTAAAAAATGTTAAAGTTTTCATGCTGAAAAGCATCCTTAAACTATTGTTTCCTCTATATCACTTTCCATTTCCTCCCAACAAATGCCGAAACTTTTTTTTTTTTATTATTTACCTCATTCCTGAATTGAAAGTAGCTACTTGTAAACTGCATGCTGTTCCCAAATTCTTGTCACATTTTGACTGATTTTTTTTTCCCCTTTTTATAGCATTTTCTTTGCGGTTTGTGTAAGAGGCGAGCCTTGTGCCATGGGGGCATTCCGCGAGCTCTGCTGATGCCTGAAGGGTGGCACCAGGGCAGAGACACGCTGGGAGGCTGGTCCCCGCTATGTACACCAGATCCAAACCCAGCTATAACAAAAATCATAGTACAACAGGATTGGACAAATGCAATTTGAAATAAACGCATTGATTCTGATTCTTAATAAGGTTAGGCATGCAATTGTGTGATGACTAATTTGTGTGCCTAATTAGCATGATTGTATGTGCAAATCAAGTAATTATGGAAGTAAATAACCATAATCAGTTATTTTCATGGGTAATTATTCAATTTTATGCACAATGGCAATAATTGGGTGTGCAAATTAAGCATGCAATTGTGCATGCATATTCAACACACACTTGTGTGTCTAATCTTTTCATAAATAATCCTTTTTTTCTGAGGATTTTTCTAATTCCCTATCTGTTACTCTGGTGTAGCGTTACTGGGATATTATTGGTAGGGGTAAGGATTTGGAAACTCTTCTATTCCGAGCCTTTCTGACTTTTTAGTGCTTAATAACTCTCCACTGCAAATGGACTGCTCTCCTGAAAGATGGCTGTTTTGTTCTCGTTCTTAGCACGGGTGCACTTTTTTCCTAATTGGAAAGTGGGGAATTTCTAAAGAGGAGACTGAAACAGATGCTTTCTACCTTGTCTTAAAATTTCAAATATGTAATTTTGTAACCTATTAAGAACGCTTCAGATTTTTTTTTTTTTTCCACTCATATACACGATTACCTTGGGTTTGTAGACATGAACAATAGCGTCTTTGTCGTCAAGAGGGACTTCATGCTGCACTGCACCGGACGAGATGTCCCTAAGCTGCCATTACAGGCAAGGAACACACCGTACCTGCTTGCTTACCACCCAGGTCTGATTTACAAAAGCACTTTGGCACTGACCTAATTCAGTTCCCACTTAAGACATGTAGAAACGAGTCCCATTGACCTCAATACAAGCGAAGTTTATCACTGCCAAGCGCTTCTAAAAATGTCACCCCATTTTTCTGTCTTTAGACCTGAATTTGTAGGCATGCAATTATCTTTAAGCATATATGCTCAAATTCTTCTAGCTTCAGGAGCCTGAGAGACGTTGTTGAGTGTGATACGCTAATCCCCAGACGCCGGGTTGGTTATTCCAGCGTCGCTCCAGTAAAGGTCTGTCCCAAGCAAAGTTGTTGGGCTGTCCCCAGGTCACGCCTGTGGTCAGGACACGGGACATGCGGCTCAGCCCAGACTGACAGCGGTTATTTGGCGATCTTGTCTGTACAGCACCCAGTGCCACAGGAGCCGTTATTTATGGGTGTCTTTGCTCCCCGTC
>NW_010518068.1:0-3439 GCF_000687285.1 Phaethon lepturus | reverse complement strand
CACTGCTGTTTCACCAAGGGATTTAACTTCCATTGCTTGTCTTTTCTGTCCCTTGTTGGTCCCGACAGACTCCCCCAGCCTCATTGATGCTGATCTCTGTCCAGGAATCAGCAAAGGGTAATTAGCCGCTGCAGTAATGATCTACCTGTCACAAGATCGTGGCCTTTCATCACACACCGTCTCAGATGCTTTCTAACACAGCGCAGGAATCGCTGTGGAAAAGGAGCACAACCGTTCCGTGGTGTCCCGTGTCAGCTGCCGAGGCTCAGCGCGGCGCGTGGGAGCAAGTCCCGCCGCCAGTACTGGGGGCATCCAGCCAGCACAGCCTCCTGGTCTCAGCCCAACTTGTCATCAAACCAGAAAGATTCCCTAGAACCTGACCTTCTTTGTGGCAAAAAAAAAAAAAAAAAAAAAAAGACAAACCCTCAACCTGTTTTGATACTTCAAAGGAAAACTTTTTAATTTTATTTTTTAGCTATGAAGTGATTTTTCTCAGCATGGTATGGTTTCCTGTGGTAAAAGGCTGAGAAGGTCAAAACCAGAAGACATCTTGTTTTCATTGAAGTGAAACATCTTGTTTATGTGCAAAGCATTTCTCCCGGCCGTTTCATTTCATAGGGAATTTTTAAATTTGGGGTTTTGAAGCATTCTGAAAAAAGACAGACTGGAGCGCAGAACTTTGTATAAAGCAAAACTGTTTTGCTGAGTGTTTTCCTGGCAATAATGTCACACCAGTGTCACAACCAGGCCTCCCAGCTCAGGATGAAACCTGCTGCCTCGTCGAGTGGTCTAGCGTGTTGTGCTCCTGTCTCTAAGGCCGAACCATCTCAGCTCTACATGGTGTCATGCCCTACCATGTTGATTTTTCCAGTCAACCGTGAGCACTTTCTGAGCTATTTCTCCCTACAGAAGAGGTACAGAGGTGTCCAGATGTTTCTTGGTGTGTCGTCTTTAATTGCCAGACTAACCTGGCCTCCTACTTGATGAGTCCATTGGAAGGTTTCATGCTCAATTCTGCATTTCACATCATTGAGAAGCTATGTAATCTATTCTTTAAAAATACAAAGAATGAGAAACTTTCTTCCCGTAAAATGTTTAGTTACACCTTCAGGGAAGGGCTGTTATTTTTAGATGGTATGTATCATACCCATAATATTACCACCTTTAAATATACTTATATACACACAAAATAATTTTGAATTATAATCTCTAGGAGAAGATAGTTTTCAAAATATCCATAAATGAGGATAATTGTGATGGGTTCCTAGATCGTAATATGGCCACTGAAGTTGAAGTGGAGACATAAATCACTAATTATAAACAATAAACACTGTATGTTGTCATTTTACAATTCTGCTGACTTCACAGAGCTGCAGCTGCCTTATGGAAAGTCTTGCTAAATGCTTCTTTGTGTCAGAACAATTCAGCTTATATAGCCTATATTTTCCATATTTCCTTATCCTTATTCTGAGTTAGTGGAAGCATTTGCATTAAAAAAGTATCTTTGTTTCTTAAGAGTTCATCTGCTTTGCTGCTTGTCATGCACATGCCGAGAAAATGAGATCGGCAGCAACAAGAAACGCCTCTTTCCCCAGGTTAAGAAGCCTTTTGCCACAATGAACAGGAGCGACCTGGAGATCATAGCTGACCTGGTGCCCTGCTTTCTGCTTTCTCAGCCCGATTCAGTCAGAGATATTGCTCCAGCCTGACAGTATGTGACCCTGGGGAACTCCGGAGGATTCAGGACAAATTGGAATTCCAAGTAATTTATTTGGAGTTAAAATATTCCTCTGGCCATTCATAGAAATCTTTCCTTTGAGGAGGTATTGATCTCCAATAATGGCGGAATAAAGAGTTGAACAAGAATCCTAGAAAGCCGGTTTCAAATGTAGTTCTTCCTTAGGAATGGGGAGGCACGCTGAGTTTATGCGCGTTGAGGAGCTGGGCAGCTGAAGTCGGCTGTAGGGCGAGCGCCGAAACCTCAAGGTAGACGCCCTTTTTTTTCTTTTACAGCTCTTCTGTTGAAATTTAGTCTACTCAGCCCTGATGCAGCATCTCCGGAGCGCTACGCGTAGCTGGTACACATGGCCTCGACGCCCTGTGCTGGTCACGGGCGCTGATGCTGCGGGAAAGCAAGGAGCAGCCCGCGAGCTCACGGCCACCGCGCTGCCCCTCCGGCTCGGCAGGGTAGGAACAGCGAGGAGCTCAAGGAGCAGCCGCCTCTAAGGAGAGGCTCAAAATAATGTGATTGCATTTCTCTGTTAAGGAACAAATGCCTGAACAGGAGATGATTTTGTTGTGAGCAGAACAGGAAAGGCAGGTGATTTCTCCCGGTGAGGTTGGGACCTTTTGTTTCTCCGTAGCTTAACCAAAAGGAGACAAAAGTACTTGCTGGAGAAGCAAGGATGTTGCCCTACACGTTTGGAAACAGAAATACAAAATAGAGCATTCACCAGGAAGCAAAACCCGCGTTAATTTAAGAAAAATGATTTTCAATGCCTTTCTATGGGAGGCAGCTAAAACCACTGACAGTCATATGTCTTGAAAATTACTACTAATCAAATCATACCCTTTTTTTTCCCCCGTAAAATGCTTTGTGTCCTGCTGTTTATCACACTTGTCTTGTTGCTCTTGATTATACCTGTCTGAGACTTATGCTTTGACTTAAATAGAACAACGCCGTTGTCTCAGCGAAGCCGTTACTTGCTTCTTATGGCCACTTAATGCCAGCCCGTGGTGCCAGATCATTCTTTTGTTTGTACGTTGCTCAGCTCAGCTGAAATTTGAATAATGAATGATGACTCAAGCGTCCTGTTTCATATACAGCCTTGTCCTGTCCTCCTGGCAATGACAGGAGTATTCATGAAGTGGAAGTAGGACTTGGTTAATAACGATGTCTCGGACAGCAGCGAGGAGGGGTGGCCGCTGAGAGAACCGTGCTAAGACTAGTTGTTAAACTTCTCTGCAGTGGGTTTCTACTTCACCTGCGCTTGAAAAGTTAGCCTCTGTCAGCAGCTACTTGTGCTACCTACTTGCAGTGGCTGTGTTTCACATCAGGTGCCTGCACGTCCCCCGAAGCAGAGCAATGAGAACAAGTGCAGCAATGAGAACAATGTATGCGATGAGTTAGCCCAGGAAAACGGAAAACCATGAACTTGTCATTTGCCTGTGCTTGTGGTACAGTCTCTGAAACCACTTAAGACACGTGAAATGTGAAGCTACGTAAAAGAAAAGCCGTAATCTTTCGCTCACCACAGAAATCTTAATTTCAAGACAGCAGAATTAGCCTCCTTATTTCACTTGTGTTGGGGAGAACTTTAAAAATATGGAAACGGGAATTAAGTTTCTCAAGACCTGAGGGGCATTTGTGGCTGTTAACATGCCGTCTGGTACGGCACATGGGGAAGCAGGGGTGAAATCCTACCTTCAGGCTGCGGAG
>NW_010518067.1:0-1277 GCF_000687285.1 Phaethon lepturus | reverse complement strand
TTACAGCAGGAAGGGGCACCGAGAGCGGACGGCCAGAGCGGCACCTCCGGGAGCGAGGGCGGCCCCTAGCGGCGCAGGTGTACCGGGGCTGACTGGGTGTACTGGCACAGACTGGGGGTACTGAGGGGCACTGGGACGTAGTGGCCTGACACAGGAGCATACTGAGGGGGACTGGGATAAACTGGGCAGGACATCAGAACATACTGGGTGGGAACTGGGACACAGTGGGGAAAATTGGGGGGCACTGGGTCACACTGCAGGGGAGGAACCACTGCACATCACACCAACTGGAACATACTGGGGGGAACTGGGCTATACTGGGGCCACTGGCACAAGGAACTGGGGCACCCAGGCAGCCAGAGAACATACTGGGGGACACTGGGATAAGATGGGGCACTGGGAAGCACTGGATGTACTGAGGGGAAAACTGGAGCAGACTGGGAGCACTGGGAGACACGGGGTCAGAGGAGACTGGGTCGACTGTGAGGTAGTGGGGGAGCAGATACTGGGAACCCTAGAACCAGAAACTGGGTGTACTGGGCACACTGGGACTGGAAACCGGGCACAGCAGGAGCTGTGGGCACACTGGGAGCCATAGAGAAGGGAACTGGGCATCCTGGGAGGTCTAGGGAAAGGAACTGGGCATACTGGAAGCCATGAGGAAGGGAACTAACTGGGCATACTGGGGTTGGGAACTGGGCACCCCGGGTGACCTGAGGCAGGGGACCTGGGCATCCTGGCAGCCCTGAGGCAGGCAACTGGCCATACTGGAAGGCAAGAGGAAGGGAACTGGCCACACTGGGAGCCCTAAGGAAGGGAACTGGGCATACTGGGAGCCCTAAGGAAGGGAACTGGGCATACTGGGAGCCCCAAGGCAGGGCACTGAGCATACTGGGATTGGGAACTGGCCACACTGGGAGCCCTAGGGAAGAGAACTGGGTATACTGGGACCCCTGAGGTAGGCAAGTGGGCATACTGGCATTGAGAACTGAGAATACTGGAAGCCATGAGGAACGGAACCGGGCACACTGGGATTGGGAACCGGACACACTGGGAGCCCTAGGGAAGGGAACTGGGCATACTGGGTGCCCTGCAGCATGGCATTGGCCATACTGGGAGCCCCGAGGAAGGGAACTGGCCATACTGGGATGACTGGGAACCATCAGACACCCCTCCCACGATCCCAGTTTAACCAGTAAGACCCCCAGCAGCAATGAGGGGGGTCTCCACCGCTCGTTACCGTCGCCCTTTAATCACCCACAAGAGCAGCGCTTGGG
>NW_010518066.1:662-995 GCF_000687285.1 Phaethon lepturus | reverse complement strand
TGAAGTGAGGCGGAGTAGTTCAAAAGGTTTGTGTCAATAGTTTATGTTATCAATGATCGGTCTCCGGTGGTCATTTACTTCTTCAGGGGTCTTATCTTCCTCTTTTGTCTTTTAGATGAACTTTAGTCATTTACACATGCTCTCTTCTTACTTGATGATTTCAACAGCTGTTAACAAGTTCTACCTGGTTCTGTGATAAGACTATCATTGTAGTTCCTGTTATCACTTCCTTTGTTTAGCAAGTCAGTCCTTGACATATATCAATATCTAAGTGTTTAAAAGCAGATAGTTATGTCTCTATATCAACCCCGTGGGAAGCCTGTGCTGGAGAAA
>NW_010518066.1:0-535 GCF_000687285.1 Phaethon lepturus | reverse complement strand
ACAATTGCTGCTATTGTAGATTGCACCCACAATTGAGCTTGGATGCCACTAAGAGCTAGAGAAGTTTGTGATTCTCTTGTTCCTTCCCTCAAGGTTGCGCCTTGTTAACTGCTCACAGAGACTAAACAATACCCCCAGCTTCATTCTTTGCCTGCCTTCAACGTCACCTCTGCGGTTTTTAAAGCTCCAACCCCTGTGCTATGCGGCACAAGCCTGTGGGGCAGGAGGGTGGGGGGCTACGTGGGGAGCAGAGGGGCCGGGATGCAGCCCATGGAACACAGGGGAGCGCTCCGAGGGCAAGTGCTGGCTATGGGGCAGGGAGTCCTGTGCAACCCCCCCACCCAGGACTCCGTGGGGCTGGGATAACCTGGGCAGAGTGGGGCTGTTGATCCTCCCCAGAGATTTGCTGAAGGACCCAAGGGGATGCCAGCCCTGGCAGCCATGGGGGGCTGCCCTAGCCGGGGGGGACACAGCGGTGCCCTATTGATTCAAAAAAATATAAAGTCAATAATATCAAAGTGTTATTAAGCAGACA
>NW_010518065.1:6927-11850 GCF_000687285.1 Phaethon lepturus | reverse complement strand
GGCTCTGTTGGACACAGGGGAAGCTTCTGGCAGCTTCTCCCAGAAGCCACCCCTGCAGCCCCCCGCTACCAAAGCCTTGCCATGCAAACCCAGTACAGCCTTAAATATGACCGAAGAAAGATGTTACAAATAAGCACATAGAAAAAAGCCACCACAATCTGCCCATACAAGTCTCTGCTGAAAAAGACTCAGCTCTGATTGAGCAGAACCTTAACAAACAAACAAACAAAAAACAGTCACACACTTATTCATCTTTCCACAGGCTTAAAGTCAGCGATCACCAGATTAATGAGAGCCCACAAAGATGCAGGTGTACCTGTGAGAAGGGAATCAGTCCAAGAGTCTCACTTCTGAGCCACCAAGGACCGAATACACAATATGGCACAGCACAAAACGACTGACAGGGAACAGCACTTGCGGCTCACACCTCTAACTTGTGTCCAGTGCCACTGCGAGCACCATGCTGAAAAGAGCTCAAAACTCTTAAGACTGTCAGTGGTCTCAAGTCGCCTTAGGTTTACTCTAAAGAAGGTCTCAAGCTCAGTGAAAAAGATTTTTAAACCCCTCCCAAACCTTGGCATATACTTCTTCCAAGAGCAAAGTATCAAACACCACAAGTGACTCAAATGTGGCTTGTCTTGGTATTTGTAACAGATGTTCAGGATATATCCAGTAACTAAGAACTTCTGCTTTAGTTCAGTAACGCGCACAGCGAGTGTACCAATACTGACCCATACTTGGCACTCGCTCCACTATGCTGAATCATTTAGCTGGACTTTCTTACAGCTGCCTTAGCAGTGTATTTTTCCCCCAGCGTTCATTCCTTCCTTCCAGTGAAGCTAATGAAATTTAGCTTTACAATTCAAAAGATATACGGCTATACATCTTTAAAGAGAAGTCGCTAAACACACTGCTGCTGCAGCATCCTGAGCAGCCAGTCACAACGCTGAGCTGGTCCTGAATTCAGGGAACGTTGTTCAGCGGTCATTGGGGAGTAAATGAGGCAGAAAGCAAGTTAGCCAGGCAACTGCAGAGCCGAGCGCCCAATCAGATGTGGGAGATGCAGGGGAAGCAAAGGTGAACAGAACTAGAAAGCCAGCACCCAACATTTGCAAGGTAAAACATGATGTTTGCCACTAATAGGTAGAAGTAGGAAGGGAAATCTCACTGGCAAAAAAGGCTGGCTGTTTCATACACCGCTCTCATGAAATTCTTTGGAAGACTGAAGTGCACGTCAGTGACCATGTGTTCATACTGCTTCTTCAATAAAGGGGGGGGGAATAAATCAGGATACATATCAAAAGAATGAATTAAATAGCTTTGATGGGCAGGGGGGTTGGACTAGATGACCTTTAAAGGCCCCTTCCAACCCAAACTATTTTATGATTCTATGACACGCCACTCTCCTTCAAAAGCACAATTGCTCTAACCTCTGTTCCTATCTGTTGACGTCTGCTGACAGGTAAAAAAAGCTATTCCATTCCCTAATTTGTACTTCTGAAATAAGGGCTGTATGATCTCCTTGTCACTGTGAAGTTCTTAGCAGCCGTGATGTACAGCATAACTCCAGTGATGAAATCTTAGTCGGTTACTGATTTGTTCCACAACATACTGAAAGAACAGTTGTCAGCCAAATGTCTCCAGCGAATTGCAAAAATACATTATTAATGAAATTAGAGTAAGAGGAACCTTTTTGTATGTTTTTTATTAAATAATTCCAAGCGAATCCACTGCACAATTACAGTATCTGAATTTTGCTTTTTAAGTGTTGCTTTGTGTAAACTCCACCATGTATTGGCACTTGAAGTGATAATCTGAAGGCAACAGAGTCTGTAATAAGTAAAGTTATTAATAAACTCTACTCTAGGTCCTTCCACTAACAAGCGTCATTGTACCCTAGAACCCTAGACAAGGTGACATTCTTGCTACCAGATTAATATTTTATTTCTTCAGAATTTGTACACAGAGAGTTACAGAAACAGATAAGCATTTCCACAGAAAAACAACCTATTTCAAAGTAAGATGGCCATTTAGAATTAAAAGTACTTCCTTGATTGCCAGAATCAGAATGAACTGGGCAAACCATGACCTCCAGGGCCAACAATGATATTCAACCTAGATCATTCCTCCACATGGGAAGAATGCCTGGTCTCCTGCAACTAGATACTAGATAACCTGAGCTTGTGCAAAGCAAACTGTAAAGGAAAGAGGAAAAAATGTGAAGGGGAAAAAAAAAAGTCTGATCATTCCCTATCACCATTATCAAGGAACTGTTCAACTGGAGGATGGGGTTGGTTGAGGGACTGGTAATGATACACGTGCTTTTTCATGTCTAGTTAACCTGTGCAAATCTGGCTCAAGCCGATAATGATCAAACCTAATTACAATCTGACAGCTGTTCAGTGGCTTATACAGTGTTGCCCACTCAAGATTTTATCACAAGTCTCATGACACTTAGCATTCTTCTTAAGCCCTAATTCCTTCAAGTCAAGCAATTACCCAAGATTCTCCACTTCCAATAAAAATGAATTGGAGTTTCCATCTCATGAACTTGGAATAAAGCTTTAAACATGAACTAAATGCAATATAATGGTTTCTAAACTAAAAAAAAAAAAGCACAGATTGTTTAAAGTAGCAAGATTTTTAAACTGAAAAGGTGATGTTTTAAAGACTAAGTCCGGAGCTGGAATGGTTGGTTGACAAAGCTGCACATGAATCACCTTACTTCAGCCTCTGCTGCTCAGGACAGACCAGCATCTGCTATCACAACCAGAACTTTTGTGGCCTGTGGAGAAATAAATTGGAAGAGTAGGACTGACCTGTCTTTGAGGAGATTCACTTGCCCCTCATGCTGATACACAGCATGCCTCCTCTGCCAGCCTCATGTGTCCTTGCTGTCCTTTCTGGGAGCACTTTCCAAGTTCTCATTTCAACACTTCATACCAGGACACTATTTACTTTTTTCACATGCTATCAAACAGCAAGGGTAGAGCACATGTCACCAAATAAGTGAAATAACAGGCTTAAACCAAAGTAATTGGTTAAAACCACAGCCAAAATAAAACATCTGCACAAGGAATTACTTCAGTTTTCTACATCTTTGCAACACTGAGTGCCGTGATAGAACTTAACACCTTTCCTCCAACACTGATGTCTGTCTCTTGGAAACAACTTCTTCCATGCTCCAGCCCAGCTCAAACACTCAAGAGAGACCCAGATGACAGCAGGGGAGAGGAGATGGCATACTCTCCTGCACTGGCTTTTGGCTAAGTTCTTCACTTACACATAAGAAAGCCCTGCTGGCTCGGAGCAATGGACCAGCTGGCCCTGTATTCAGTAACCTTGACTCTTTGGCAGTCACCAAGAGGAGGCACATATTGCAATAATTCACCAGAACACATTTCCAGCCTCCAGACATTTGTGAGCCTGGCATTTCTACACCAGAAGCAGTATCACCCCACACAATAGTTCCCAGTTCTACTACAAACTTTTCTAGAAGATTGTTTGGTCTGTGTAAGCTTTTAGCACCCACAACACCCCAAGGCAGTGAGCTTTCCTGCATAACATCACCTTGTGTGAGGCATCTTGTTCTGTTTCTGCCACTTACTCATTTCGCATGACACCCTTCACTAATTATTGGAAAAGATAATTCCTTATTCAGTTCTTCACATGATTTTAATAGGTCTCTATCATAAGTGCTCTCTTTTCTGGGCTAATCTTCTCGTGTTCTACTACCTCTTTTTTTATGCTGGGAGACATGAAATCTCTGTCTAGGGTAATTCAATCGCATTCAGAAAACAGACATTCAGCTAAAAATCTCTCACTTCTATTTCTGTAAAACACTTCTTTTATTCCCAACTTACTTGTCCAATCCAAACATAGCAGAGCAGTCCAGAACCTTTAAAAGCAAGATACTTACTTTATTACTCCAGTTTTCTTCCATGTTATAGTTAGAAGACATGACTAGACAGAATTCAAATTACATAGCTCAGAAGGAAAAGATGACTAGACACTGACGACTTCTAAATTGAGATCTGTCTGGCTTTGTATCAGGGAAACGTTTAGGTCCACCACATCAAACCAGCAGGCTAGAATTTTGGTCATGCAATGAGAAAGATGGTAACACTTCAACCCCTGACCTGCTGCAACAGCCAAAAGAGTGAATATTCACTGCAACCCTTCTGTTTTCTTTCTGCACTTTCTATACTTGATTCCCAAGAGGAACCTCAAATATGCATAATAAAAACTGGAACATTTTAGACCCTAAGCACAGCTGACCTTTACATAAAACTATTCTATTTCGTCAACGTGTAAGAAATGATGCATTAGTACCCAATATGCCTGTTACACTTTGTAAAGACGGCAGGGATGCTGAAAAGGTTTCTTTTTTTCCAGTGGTATGTCTTTTCATAGCTCTAAGTCAAGTAACATGTATGCTGCACCGAAGTGGGATTATGATTTGAGAAGCTGGTGATCCTGATGTCCTGATTTCAGGACACGTTCTTCCAAACTCTCGCATACAACTTACAATTACATGTCTACTAACCATGAGGCAAGCGTTGGAAGGTCATTTGTATGGATAACGGCTATAAAGAATTTGTGATTTAACCAAAGTGACACCAACGTTAGCAATAAAGAACATACTCTTAACCCTAAGCAAGGCTTGACTCTCAAGTCTACACAGTTGTCCTGTAGACCAAGCCACAAAGCCTTTTCCACATGAAAAATACTGAACTAATATAATTTAAAGCATGAATTTAAGCTCATTTGAAAGGCTGCAAAACCATGTGTAGGCATGGTTATTTCAATAGTAAAGTTGCAATTTTCAGTTTAGCTTCAGCTAACTGAAGGAATTTAAATGTTAAATCTATATAAGCCAGTCCTAATCTGAAGATGTTTCCAGTAAGGCCCTGTACCAGCTTA
>NW_010518065.1:0-6896 GCF_000687285.1 Phaethon lepturus | reverse complement strand
GAAAAATAAATCAATTTAAAATGAGACTTGTTCAGTGATCATGTACATCTCGGACCTGTGACTGGAGGGACTTTGGTCTATCGACAGTAATCACACACTTTAACAGAAGTCCAACATCATCTTTTCATCCACCAGACAAATAAAATTTCACGTTGGAAAACAATAATGACAACAAGTTAATATTTTCAGTAATAAGTTATCTTCACAAAGAGCACTTGACCTTCATTGCAATTTCCACACAGCTTGCAGTAAACCACCTGAGTGTGTATAAAATGTAATGAATAAAGAAATATTAAAAATGATAGAATGTTATTAAAGTAGGTCACAATTCAAACAGCACAATTACTGAAAAAATGATGTGTGAAACTACATCACTCACAATCCTTCTCACACTGGATGCGCTACTCTATAATTTATTTTGCCTAACAACAGCTTCTGTCCATATTCTCGCTCTCTTTATCCCCAAAGACTCTATTAATGCAGCCCACTGTGCCGCATGACAGCATAATGCCCACATGAGGCATGAAATGTCACAGATCAGAGCTTTACACCTGGTCAACATAATATATTCATCAAATTCTTTCAAGCGGTGGAAGTGTTTGTTGTTATTTTGTGGGTCAAGCCACACAGAGGCAGATGGAATGGGCACTTTATTTACATGTGAAGTCCCTAAGCCCATTCACTTTATTTATGATGGACAAATTCTGGCCTTAAACAGTCATCTAAGAAGCCTTGGACCAAAGATATTGTTATTTTACAAAGATAAGGAAGAGTAGTTTTCTCTCAGGCTTCCGGACAACAATGAAACAATGAAAATTCATTTTGTTCCTTAACGTTACGTTGCACAGATAAAGTTAAGCTCAGAGCTGGGATTCTGATTCACATCCTAAAAGAAGGTCAGTGCAACTAAGACTCACCCTTATATTAAAGCAACTCTGTGAGATCGTAACAGAACGATGAGACTCTTCCAGGCATTCCCAACTGCCCCCGTGAAGTCTCAGACATTTTGCAGAAACTGCATCATAAGCCTGTGTAACACAAGTTGGAGTGGTCAGCACTTTTTTAACCAGAAGTCCAAGACACGTGGATGCAGATATAGGCTTTAACCATCCTTCCACAGACTACAAAACAATGTAAACCATCCACAAATACATGAAAATGTAGAAAGGAAATCCTTGGATGAAAAATGTATCACTTCATACATTATGTATATTGAGAGACTTTGAATGAGCATTTTAAATTATTGACATTGATGTTATCCTGAGAGTTTTTGGGGAATGTCTATATAAATAGCAAAAATAATACTATGAGAGTATTAACTCTTTAAGAGTTACCTTTTAATTATCTGTGTTGCACATGAGTGTTAGTGACATAGGCAGCTTAGAAGCATACCCTCCTTACGGTTCAGCTTCCAGGAAAACAAAATCTCAGGACAGATATTCCAATAGAAAAGAAAAAAAAGAAAGGGGCGGGGGGAGAAAGAAAGTATCTACCATTATATAGCTCTTCACATTTTGTTAATAAAATTATATATATTAAAGCCTGGATGCATATCTAATTTTCTCTCTCAGCATCTGCCACTGCTTCATGATCTCTGAGATAGACTGCAAGCACTTTGATAAATAGAGTAAAAGATAGCCCAGTAAATACAAACCAATCCTCCAAGTTCCCAGAACCATCTTTTGATTGACTCACAACAAACGCATCATCCCTAAACCTCCAAAATAACATGACGCCTCTTCTCCCCACTAAGAAGCATACTGCCATCCCACTCCTTTTCTAGCCTGAATACCAAAAAGTACTGCCAATAAAATACACCTGTAACCAGACATCTTACCATCTGTTTACTACTGATGACTGATTCTTCCAGCCACTGGTCCTCATACCACAGGGGCAAGAACCAGCACGCCAGAGCTTAGGGAAGGAAAAGGAAATATGCCAAGGCCAACTCAAACCGAAGGGGACTTATCCATAGGAAGTCTTTAGTTATTTAAACTGGAACTGGGCTTTGATGTGCACTCATGCAAAAAATACCTTATTAGTCTCTGAACAAGTAATTGTTAATGACTTCTATGCGTTGACAAAATCCACTATAAAGACCACCTGCAGTTACAAAGGTGCGCTGTGTCATATAATACTCAGCCATGAAAATTAGGGTTGATTCCATTTAGAACCTGCAACTAATAATACGCATGCAAAGAGATCACTGCTAACATGACACAATTCCAGGGAAGGGAGAAGCGATGGTGTAGGAGCACCTTTACCTACTCCGCCACAAAAAGGAAGTTAAGTAGAAAGGAAATACCAAGTCAGGCTGAGCGTCTGGATTTCCAGAGCTCAAGGTGAAGAAAATCCCTGGACATGCGGCAGGTTGGGAGGCAGGTGTGCCCGGAGAGCCTTGGGCCCGTGGGGAGAAAAGCACATTGACCAAAGCAGCATATCCTGAAGGATGGCAAGGCATTCGCTTCATCCTCATGATGAAGCGAAAGCTCAGGCTTTCAAATGAGATGTAAAATAGAGCCCTGACCATTCATCGTCATTAAAGATCCCATGACAATTCTTGCAAGAGTAAAAATGTTAACTAATATGTCCTGGCCAATATCCAGCTCGGATAATTGCATTCTGTTTCCTAAATTCCCCTTGCAGTTTCAATTGGATTAGTTTTTCTTCATTTCTCTTCCCTAAACCCCTCCTGCATAATGTTTCTAGCCCAGAATGGCTGCTGTATTCCACTCCAGAGGTGCGTGAATTATCCGTGTTGGGCAATCCCAACATACATTTTGTATACATTAGTCAGAGAAAATGCTCTGTGAGCTGGAGTAATACCCTCACCTCTCACTGAGGAGTATTTAACTTCTCAAATGAGAAATCCCGCTGATGTTAATAAGATTTTTTTTTTTCCCCTCCCTAAAATATTGCCCTGCAAGGGAGGGTAAGGGTACCAAACCCAGTCCCTTGCCAATTAGAAAAGTCCTTTGCTGGACCGTATCCTCAGCTTAAGGAAGCAGATGCAGTTGCTTTGACTTCAGTAGAACTCCGCTACATTAAAACAGGAGTAAATATTCGTGCAGTATTTTTCCACTAAGTTGCTCATGTTTAAATGTTGCAAGAATCAAAGAAGTTGGCTGTTGAATGCATCAATCTGTGGATATAAAAAGAGGAATATCAGAATGTATTCTCCTTACTTTTAACTGGCTCGCACAATCTTCACGCTACTTTAAAGGAATGTCGGAGGTTCTTTAACTTGGCATACCAATGAAAAATGAAAGCACTGTGAAATATGAATCTCCTGTTGTTTGTTATGTGTATTCTACTGTAAGTACTCATAATACTATGGAGGCAAACGGAAAAGTCCTGACCCAACGCATTTTACGAAACAGGAGGAGCAAAGGTGATTTATGGGCATAAAAGCAAAAACTGGCAAGCCTTTGATTTTCTTGTGGAACAATCCCAAAATGACTGTCAAGACTGCTTAGGTTTTTCGCCCTCTGCACTTCCTGTAATAGGACCATTTTATCCAAAATGGTGTTTTATAGACGCTGTGTAAAGGGTCATTTCCATCTGCTATCCAGGTTACTCAAAAGAATACTTTTCATTCCCTCATCCAAGAACTCTTAGCAAGAGTTGAGAATGGCTTATTTTCATATCCAGCCTGCTGCTGAATCCCTGATAAAGGGTAAAACCACAAACGTGCCACCTATTTCATTCTTTAGAGCTCTGACAACAGAGGGACATCCTTAAAAATCTGAGAGCGCAGCTGTAGGCAGCCTGCAGTCAGATGAACGGGAACACCGAGAATATACTCATTTTGGTATTTCCTCATGAGTATCATAACCCTTCATCTTTCCCCCCTGTAGACAGTGAATCCACTTAATAGGTGTCACTGTGAAAGCATCCATATTTGCCAGCTCCAGCCTGGGTTAGCTGCAACATCATGCTTTCTTCCCCACCCAAAGCGTGGAAGGAGGCAATGTGGGACCTTCAATGGCAAACACTCCTAATACTTAAGGTATGGAACTGAGTGGTGAAATTAAAGGTTGGTACCAGAGGTTGAGTATCAGGCACAAGCACGACTTAGGCTCATCTGATGGGCACAGATAGATCTGCAAAGGAATTTTATGTCAGAATCAGATGGTTAAAGAAACACAGACTATGTTCCTGATCTGCAGCGCACGTACAAAATTGGTAAGGAGAAAGCTGATCGTCAGAAGTGACTGACTCAATCTTCTGCTGCTCATGTACTGCCCTTCTGGGTACCAGCCTTGACTCCAGCTTGGCTCCTTCTGCACACAATAGTTGACGTCAACATGGGAAACAATATCCATCCTCAACCACATACTCATCTGTTCCCATAGTTTCACTCCAGTGGAGAAATGGGCTTGAGCTGGAGAACACTGAAGTGGGCATCCTTATGGTAAGTAGTGCTCAAGATCACCTGGCATTTCTACAGTAAACACAGGATTGAAAGCTTAGTCCTTCCACCGAAATGTAATTTCAAAAGTATACAACTGTTCATCAATGGCCTCAGTTTGACAAACAACCTGAAAAAAGACTGGAATAAGATGTATCTCTCAGCCACTCCTTCCTTCCCACTTTCATGGGTTTTTTTAAGACTACACTCTCTGGAGCGGAGACGTTAGCATTACTGTGCTCTGAAACACAGCAGTCACCGCCACAACAATCAATAAAAAATTAGCATGACTGCAGGAACAGAAGCTTGGGATTAGTGAGATCTAAAAATGAAAGGATTTCCCTCCCCTCCACATCCTGATGAACCCTTCCAAAACCTGACTGTAAACATTTTAATTTTCTGTCAGCTTGCTGGAGGAAATCATTACAGAGGCAAAATTAGAGAGCACCGGGTGCCGCTCTGCAATAAGCATCTGTCAGTCAAGCAGGCGTCACCCTGCAAGTCACCCCAAGCACTTCCATCCTCCAATCCAGGAGAAGGGTGCTGGACACCGCGGGTTTGCTTGGAGCACTGTTTGAGTGATCAGACCAAAGCTGTACCTTTAGCCAGTCAGTGGCACGATACTTTAACTTTTTATTTATTACTTAAAACAACCCCTCCCTGGTTCAAGCAGTTTATACATTTAATTCAATTTTAAGAGACACATGTTTGTTTACTAGAGCAAACACAAACCAGTAATGAAGAGCTGCAGTTAGAGAGAAGTAAGCAACCTGCTTGTCATCCATTCAGAATTAAATTTTTAGCACCAAATATTGACATTAGAAGGTAAGCAGCTTAGTTCCATCTCTGCTTTTCACACCTTCCAAGTACGCACCAGAGGATTTGGTGTGAGACTGCCGAAGGATACCTGCTGACCTGTGCTGTGATTTCAGCATTATATCCCACAGAAACCACCATCTAAAACGTGTTGGGGTTCCTCAGAATAAGCCTTCATCACTCCATTTGCCAACACCATCAACCTCAGGAAACTGTTTCCCTTTTATCTCCAGTTTTCCTTTCCTTCATTCCTTGCAGCATCAGAGTAAACCATACACAGAAGAGAATGACGGTATCATGTACCACTGCACTCTACTTAGTTAAGGAAATGTATTCAAGCGGGAGACCTCACTGGCAACTAAATGAAGAAGAAAGGGGGGGGTGGGGGGGATACCAGAAGAACCTGTTGCAAAAAAGAGAGAAAAATTATTTAATTCAGACTAAATCTTTGGGTTTGAGGCTTTTCTTTTTTTCAGATTTTGGGTTTAGATTTACCCCTCAGGTGAATACCTACAAGCAGTTTAACACCACAATTAAAAAAAGCACAATCAATTCAGCCCAGATTCCTTAAATCCAACATAATTATTTCCCACAGAACTACTGAAGTCTACTGAAAACGTAGCTGCAGCATTAGAGGGTTATTTGCTCCAAGGACCTTTTTAATATGGCTGTATTGTAATACTGCAGTGCAAAAGCCTCTCTAGTCATAAAAAGAAATTTAGCTCAGAAACACAACTTGTGGGCAATGAAAAATACATTTGGTTCAATTTGCACTCCTTTAATAATAGAGTTATTTAACAAGATCAGTTAAAACGACTACCCTCAACAAACATAGCAGTGCACCTCTTCTCATGAGACTCCTAGGGCACCGACATGAGATTCATTTCTCCAAACCAAACATTCAAAGCAACCGGCAGCACTAGAAAGACCGTATTCAAAGGGGAGAAAAACATTTTGTGACTGACTACAAAAAGCAGCCGCTCTCTACACCACCACCCCATTTTACTTTAAAGCTGCCGTGTATTTCACAGGCAAAGACAATTACATATTTCCACTGAAAGTAACATCATATTTGTCATTACACTTTGATTTTTATTCGAAATCAAGAGCACACTGAGTTTGAACACATTGGGAAACAGCTACTGAAATCCGGGTGCGTGCTGGATCACCTCGCTAATCAAACCCCATATACCCTCCCGTAATTATTTTCCAACAAGGTTATGCCTAATTGGCCACTAACCCAACTGATTAATCACCTACGTTCTAAGAAGGCGTTGAGAAAAAGGCTGAAGGGCAACAAAATATTTATCCGGGTGGCAAATACTAAGCCAGGAGGGGACAGCTGGTTCCCGTTGCTCCTTCCAGGCTGCGCACACGCGGGCGGGTGGGAAGCAAACGCTGCTGCGGAGCCTCACGCAGGAATCAGAAAGAAGCCGGTGTCTCACGTTCGTTCCCGCTACGGCCGCGAAGACGCTCACTACAGCCCGAAGTTGGCTTTGCCCGGCTCTGAAAGTGTTAAATTTCTCCACATGCCACCCAAACAGCGGGTTCTCCGAGGAGAGCCGCGCTTCGCGTCCCCGCGCTCACACGTCGCGATCCCGCAGTTGTCGCCGACTTGGTCCCCGCTGGCAGTCGGGGCGGCACCGGGCTGGCCGGGCATCCCTCCCCG
>NW_010518064.1:0-5666 GCF_000687285.1 Phaethon lepturus | reverse complement strand
TAGAAAAAATTTCTTCACTGAGAGGGTGGACTCCCTCACCAGGGAGGTGGTGGAGTCGCCATCTCTGGAAGTGTTCAAGAAACGTGTGGATGTGGCGCTTCAGGACATGGTTTAGGGGACATGGTGGCATTGGATTAATGGTTGGACTTGATGATCTTGAAGGTCCTTTCCAACCTAGTGTTTCTGTGATTTCTGTGATTCACTTCCTTGCTGTTAGGGAGAGAATAATCTCTGCTACAGCTTGGCTATTTTAATAGGATTCAGAACATGATCACATTAGATACTGTACCTGAGGCAATCTGTGTTTAGACTGGTGATAATTACATGCAAAAGTCATTCAACAATGAGGCAATTAATGCTGATGAACTTTATTAAAGTCAGCTGTCAGCAATAGACATTGCTGGCAAGTTTCCTAATCCTGGATTTATAATACTTTGAAATTCCCTTATGTTCTATTCTATAATGCATTTCTGTTTAACTGGTTAAGAAGAACCCAAGAAGTTCACCACCAGAAAATATAGCCAGCAACATATTTGTATGTGACACAAATATGAACAAAGAAGTCAGAAGTCAGCCTACTTGCCAGATTTACTCCAGCGATTGGTGTTTAACAAAGATGATAGACAGAACAAGGCAAATCCTCTAACTCCCTCCGCAGAGGAGAGGGAAGGCATTAGATAAGGAACACAGGGCTTACACTTCCCCTCATTGTTGATTAACAAGCATTAAATTGTGCTTATATGTCAGATGTAGGCAGGTCATTGTAAAGTGGTGTCAGCGTAAATTAGAAGATCAAGCCAGTTAGTGTCTGCGAGTTGCAAAATTCTGGAATCTGGTTACTTCACTGCAGAGACATGCTTTTGTGAATTTCTTAGGTATCCTAATTTGTTATAAGGCCAGATTAATTTTCTCATTGGAAAATTCCATTATAAAGCCATTATTCTTTAGAACAGAAAGCAGACGGTGACTCCCAAGCTTTTTTGCCTTTCCACAGGCAATTATGAAGTTGCAAGGGGTGGGCTGGTGGGAGGAATACAGTGTCCTCCCCATTAAACTTTATTGAACATTGCAAAGGCAATGCAGAGCTGTGCACCTTTTCCTGTGGATCGGTTGCTGTGACTCGGTGGGCTACAGTCCAGGAACCGCTGCTCTGACACAAGGTAAATGGAAAACAAGAAGGAAACTAGTACAGGGTACAGACACGATAGCTAACAAAAGAGTACGTATTCTTCTGTGAAATGGTACAAAAAGTCTGAATATGGGAATCATTTTAAAATGGTAGAAATAACATTTGTCTCTTTGCTAATCCAGTATAATACATATAAATCATGTGTCATTGTAGAGCTGTTCTGCATTGAATTTAGGGTGACAGCCTGCCCTGGATCTCCCTCAAGAGCTGTGCTGGCAGGAGCACTGAAAACCATCGCTTTTGGGGAAGGACTCCTTTTGTCAGAAGCTTTTTCCCTTTTTTTAGGAATGCAATGGGAAACACCAGTGAGGTGTTTATCTTCTTTGTAAGTTCTCTTATTAAACACAAAGGCGTTATCTTTAAGGCCAGAGATGGCCAGAGGGAGTTACCACTGTCGGTGTATGTGTTCTCCTTCTCTTCCCGGTTGGCCGTGGTTAGAGCCCTTGCCTGGGTGCACTGGTGGTCTAAGCCAACGTGGGTCTTCTCACACTCTTCTTTTACCTGCCTGTAGCAAAAGCAGCGTTGGCAGTCCTGCAGGGCAGTGAGCAGCTGTTAAATACAGGTTCAGTAGCTGAAACTACATTTAGCTGTTGTACTATGTTAATCACCGAAAAACATGCACAGCCGAGGAAAATCTGGTTATGATAGTTGAAAGTGTGTTGTGGTGAGTGTTAGGGTTACGAATGATGGTTCATGTGTACAAGCCCTTGGTTTCAGTTAGAAAAACTCGGGTATTTGGGATGAGGTTAAGTTTCTAGGGTGAAGTTGGAGACAAATCACAGCTGGATTTTGGCTTTTGGCTTTAACGTCTACTAATCTTTTTCCAGCAGCCGACAGAAAGATCGTGTTGAACTAGATAAGCTGTACAAAATTCCTGCTGTTTTAATCTGAAATCATATGATAGAAAGGTTGAGAGTTGGAAATTAAAAATGTAATGGAAAATGTTCCTCATGAAGTGTAGGAGGCAACCTGCAGCATAGCCCCAGCAGGAGACAGGTGAGAGTCAGGAGAAGCTCACCTGGGTCTCTCTGACCATGGAAAAAGTCTGTTTTGGCCTGTCTGGCTTTGGCTGCTTGTGTCCTTTGGCAGTGGAAGGAGAAGGAAGAGGGGAAACTGAAATAGGGACCCGGGGGACAGCGGGGAGATGGGGGCCTTGACACTGGGAGACAAGAAGGTGAAGGCAATGGGGACTCAGGGGAGAGGCTCCGATGAAGAAAGAAGTTAATGCTGTGAAAGAAAAAAGGGGGGGTCCCCTCTTTTCCTGTCTGCACTGAAGCAGGTGACAGCAACACGGTGTGGCTTTTACGTGCTAGTTAGTTCTGAAAAGTATTTGGACATCTGCTACAGTATGTAATAACTCCGTAAGGTGCTCAGGCACTTACGGTGTAAGGCAATGCTGCAAACTGTGTGAACAGGCTTGTCTCTAAAGTCAAATGTAGGACGTTCTTGTGGTTTTCTTACTTCTCCACTCTTTGCTGGGAGAAATGGTCTTTCCCAGTGATTGCGTTGATTATTCTGCCTACTGAGCAGGTTCCTACACTGACGTTTCTTTCTATGTTACATCATAACAGAAAAAGCTTTTAAAAAGGCAGCGGCTAACAAGTGTCCAAATTAGGGTGTTAAGGTCTGGATGAGTGGATGACTAGGTGGATACGAACCCAACTGGGTGGTGGGTCTCACTCTGCATGTGGAGTACCAGGGATCTATCCTAGGACCTGGTCTGTTTGACATCCCTGTCGGCGACCTGTGGAGTGGTGGGGTGCACTCTCATCAAGCTTGCTGGTGTCACCAAACTGGGGGAGGGACACCAGTCAACACACTTGCGAGCTGGAGAGAGACCTAGCCAGGCTGGAGGATGGGGCTGCTAGGGATGTCATGAAATTCAGTAGGGACAAATGCAAAATCCTGCCCTGGGGAAGGATGAGCCTTTGGGCTTCCCCTGGGATGGATTGGCTGGGGGCAGCTCTGCAGAAAAGTGCTTGGGGTCTGGTGAACCGCACGCTGAACGTGAGCCAGCAGCGTGCCCCCGCAGTAATGAACGTCAACGGCATCCTGGGCTTTGTTAGAAGGAACAAAGCCAGGAAGCAGAGGGAAGTGGTTATCCCCTTCTCAGGACTTGCTACACCATGTTTAGGTACTACATCAAGTTTGGACCTCTGATACAGGAAAGACATCCTTAAAGTGGAGTGAGCTCAGTGAATGGCCACCAAGATGGCTGGGGCTGGAGCCCTGTGAGGAGAGGCTGAGGGAAGGGGGCTTGCTCTGCCTGGGGAGGAGATGGATTTGGGCACCTACCAGCAACTTGTCAGTGCCTGCAAGGACGTTATGGAGGAGGCAGAGCCAGGCCCTTCATGCTGGTGTGAGAGGCAGCGGTGGTAAGCTGAACGAGAGAGGCTCAGGCTGATACAAGGAGGAACCTTCCCCATGAGGGTAGTCCAGCAGTGCAGTAAGGGCTCAGAGAGGTCTTGCAGTCCTTGAAATCCTTGGAGGTTTTCAAGACTGAACTGGACAAAGCCCTGAGTCTCCTGGTCTGGTGTCATGGCTGACCCTGTCCTGAGCAGAGGCTGGACAGGAGGGACTCCCGTGGTGGCTTCCAACCTGAATTGTCTGACAGGCCTATGAAATAGGGGGAGGAAAAGAAGAGTTGATCTAAATATATTGCTCAAAAATTCAGTGGTGGACACCCTAATGCTGAGGGTCTTAAACGTTTAGGTTTCAGATTTTCTGAGGACTCCCTAGGCCAGGACCTACTTGCCCAGTGCAATCTTTTTAGATGAGATTTAGCCACCTGTATTCGTTCTGGTTGGCTAATTCCTGAAAATTACACTGGGCTAGTTTAGCTGCTTTTTCTCAGGAGAGTCCAGTCCTGCTCACTTCTCCTAGTGCTGGAATGACCCTAAAGAGATTTGTAACTTCAGATAGGGATATTAAAGGTCAATCTCGTTTTCTGTATTTATTTTTGGGTTTTATTTTTATTAATTTTTTAAAAGATTGATTTTTCCCACTTATTTTTGAAAAATTGCTAGTCTAAGCTGGGGGGCATCTTCAATACTATGCAGCTACACTGAACTAGTAGACTTTCAAGAATACTCTGCAAAATGAAGGACCGCACATTTTGTATAGGAAGAAGCAAATAAAGCTGAGAAGCTGGTTGTAAAATTCAGCTGCTGGTGCTACCTGAGCTCCATGAATGAGCAGAAGCAATTCCTTTCCTGGGTGCAAGAGTGAGTCATGCATTGTGCTGGAGTTCGTGATTTAGGCAGATGTGCTTCGCCTCACATTTTCAGCCGGTACTGCAGGTCCCGCCGTCGGTTCTTGTGGCTCAGCGGCAGCACGTGAGCTGCTTGTGCTGTCCTAACCCAGTGGTGTGTCTAAGCGCTTACAAACAGCATCCAGGTCTGCCTGTTGTCTGTCTGTCTGCCTGTAAAAGGGAGGCAGGATTAGGAGAGGAGATGGTGTGTGGTGGTTTGGTTTGTCCTCGCGAGGTTATTGCAAGATACGTAGGTCCAAGAGGTCACTGTGAGGCGGCCTGAGCTCCTGAGCTGCCCGCCGTGCTTGCACAGCTGCCGGCACTGAGCCGCAGCCCCCAGGCTTCGTGCTCGGCGTGTGCAGAGCTCTGTGTTTTGGGGATTACAAGGACGTAGGAGAGATTGTGCAGAGACACCGTGTGCGAGAGCCTGATGACGCTCAGACTGGGGTTTAGCATGAACCCCTCGAGCCTGTACAGCAGCCCAGTGCCTGCGGGGGCTCTGTCCCCCAGGGCTCTGGTGGTGCCTTTTGATGTCAGGTAAGTAGCAATTATTAATCATTAGTTAGGGCTGAGTGTATTCACACTGTTTGCTTTCCTCACATTCATTCCTCCCTCTCTTGGTCAAATAAAGCAGCAGTTAGTAGAAAGTTACAGAGGAGCTTTTTATCCCCTTTCAGTGGTGTATTTGATTTCTCTGATCTCTCTAAATCATAATCAAACTGATTTTTGTAACCAGAAACTCTCTGATCTTACCGCTTTCATTTTCCTGTGTACTGGAGGAGCAGTTCCAGCTTGCCGAGCTCAACAGTCTTTGTTAGGACGAGATTTGGGCCCAGGCCATGGAGCAGCTGGAGTGGGTCCTGCTGGGTGGGTGCAGGAGTGGGGCAGCCCCGCGGGGGCCAGCATTTTTTCTCTGGCTGGGGCCAGGCAGCCACTTGCACCCGCATTTCACGCCCGCCCCGTGAAGCTTGGCACTTTGGGGATCCTCCTGGTGTCTTCGTTAAACAGGAGCTTCATTGCCTAAAACTGGGGTCGCCAAATATCACAGGTGCCCTGTGAAGCACAGCGAGGGGCAAGATTAGAGGAAGTTTTTAGTAGGGTTCCCCCGTCATGTTAAATCTTCTTTCTAAAGGTAACGACATTTCAGTGAGACGAATTGACATTTTTGAACGTTAGCCGCTCTTTTTTTTGTTTTTTTTTTTTAAATTTATTTTCCCTCTCGGAGTG
>NW_010518063.1:0-24116 GCF_000687285.1 Phaethon lepturus | reverse complement strand
CAACCTAGTGATTCTGTGTGATTCTGTGAAACCTCCGTGGGTGATGTGGGTTATGGTGGCTTTGCCCTGAGCATCACAAAGTCCAGGATGCTGTACGTTACCCATGCAGGATGCTGCCCGACACGGGCAGGGAAGGGTGTTTGCAAGCTGAGTGGTGGGCAGTAGTGCCTGCGAAGGGGCGCTCGCTCTGTCTTTACCTGTTGACCTCTCTTAAAACAGAAAAGTGTGGTTTTTATTCTCTGTATTGGTAACAGTGGTGGGGGGAAGGATATTTTGAGCCTGAAGGATGTGAACCATCATTGTGGACTAATGTCCTTAAAGGGAAATTGCAAGGGTGTGTTTACTAGTTCCTAATATTGATCTAGTAAGTATATATACTTTACTCCCTGCTGTTTGTAATCAGCAACAGGTCTGTCAAATTTGAAGCAGGTACCAGTGCTCAAGAGTAACTTCCAGTTATTTTTATTCTCATGCATACAAAGTGGATAGCACTGATTTATTGAGGAGAAAGAGGGAGAATGTTATAATGCCTCAAGATTTCAGATGCCTGTAGTAAAAATGGGGGGCTCGGCTTCTCCACTGAGTCTTGTGCCTGGAGGACATGGTTCTCCCCTCTTCTCATTGGGACCTGTCACAACTGATTCCCTTTTTCTGAACCAGCGCAAATCTGGAGTGACTATGCTGACGTCAAGCTGGTGTGAGACACAAGTGGTAAAGCCTAGGGAAGCTAAAAAAGATATATTTTTTTTCCATTGACTTTAACGAGTCCCAAGTGAGAGGAATTGGGCAGCTTCTCTTAGAATGCCAAGAAAACAGCTTGGGGTTTTTTTTGGATGTGCCCCTTGGGTGCCCCAGCATGATGGGGATGTGGTGCCCCAAAGGAATACTGCAGCCTTGGGTGTGCCCCTGTGCCTTGCCAGAGTGCCTTTGGGGTGGAAAAGCATCATTCCGTAGTCCCCTTGCGATGCTGCTAAAAGGAGACAAACCCCTGGTGACAGCTAAAAACCCAACAAGCTGGAAGAGACTCCACAGATGGCTGAGAATTTACTGATAGACCTGCCTTTAAGGCAGGTTAACCACCTGCCTGGAGGATTTACATCAGGTGCTGTGAGCACAACAGTGGTGGGAGGGAAAACCCTGATGCATGGAGCCACACTGCTCTCTGGCACCATCAGTCTGCTCCCAGGGATGAGGCTCAAGTTCTTCCTTCACATTTGCTTCGCTCTCCCTCCTGCTGGAGTGCAAGGATGAGCTGCGGGGAGCTGCGGTGTTAGAGGCAGAGGGCATGAGCGAGGGCTTTGCCCCGTGCAGGGGAAGCAGAGGTGTCGCAGAAGGATATAAGCGGTGCTCCTCATCTCCTGCTTTCCTCTGTGAGCAATTTCCAGGGAAATGGAACCTGATTCTGCTCCATTAGCTGCCAATCTCCCAGCCGCTGAGCCTGCCTTTTGCATTAGGATGGAGCAGAGCTACTTTGCACGCTGCTGTCAGGGTCTGAACGAGCTCTGATGAAAGACCAAGTGTTGGAGTGAGAGGAAGTATTTACCAAAAGTTGTTTTCAATTTCCTGAGCTTGCTGTATCCATTCCCCTTCACTCCTGGACTCCAAAATGATCTGTCTTCTGGGGGAGTCTCGCTTCATTATTTTAGCTTCCCCAGTGCAGTTGACACTTAGTCTGGGTTTCCCAATCCTCCTAGCTCTGATTCATTAGCTTCAAAGGCTGTGCAAAGCTGCTGTGGGTTCCCTGGCTGCTTGCACAGGGACACACGCCTGCCCTAGCATGGTGGCACAGTAGGATTTGGTTTCCTGGAGAGAGCTGTGACACAGCTCTGCCTGCCTCTGGATATGCACGTGGCATCTGGTCTCCCCTGGGCAGGCCTGCTTGGCCCCAGGATTTTGGGGTTTCCGGCTCACCAGCATGTTCACCCCAGGTACGTTGACTGGTTGTCCCAGGTTGCTGGCAGCCCAGACATGAGCTTGATTTGCATCTGTCAAAGCTGAAGTGAAAAGGTTTTCTTAGCGGTGTGTGTAAATCCTTAGCGAAGGATGAATGGGAGTCCTGTGCCTGGAAGAAGTGAGGGGGAGGCAGGAGGAAGGTGGACTTTGGGGTGGATGCAACAGCCCAGCTGGGCAGTGAGGCTGAAGGCAGTCAGTAGTAGCTTCTCACTAAACTGTTTAATGGTAAATCCAAATGCAAATCAGGGCTCTGACTTATCAGCCCCATGCGTGCCAATGCACCGTGGCGAGCACCTCGGTGCATGAGTACCTAACTGAGCATGCAACGCCTGAGCTTGGCTTTAATTAAAGGGAGGTTTTCCGCTCAGCAAGGGGCGAAGGGGAGTTGCGGTGGGGAACTGAGGAGCTCCTTCTCCAAGACCCAGCCTCGTGCTGGAGAACATAGTGTTCCAAGGATAGCTGCCTCCTGCTTTTGGAGCTGACTCTGCTGGCTTCATGCCTGAAAATCTCACCCTTATTTTTCCACCTGTATGAGCAGATTTTGAGCATTCAGTCTGAGTGCCTCTTTGCTATGACTAATGCATTGCACTGCTCTAGCTGTGCTGAAAGCTTGTGGTGTTGGTCTGCACCAGGGATTTCCCAGGTTCACCAAAACTACAAGTGTTTCCAAAGCAGTTTTCCTGGGGTAGGTGTATCTTAGACTGGAGGAAAACAAGAATCTCCCGTTGGCTGCTGTGTGTATTTTTAGGCTAACAAGGTGCCAGGGAATAGTGCTGTAGGGGTGGAGGCTTTTTCTTGTCTTATTTGTAGCAATGTTGTTGTTAATTAGCTTTGCTTTCCCACCCAGGCTCTGGAAGAACTAAGATAAAAAGTGAAAGGATAGAAAAGATAAAAAGGCCAGCAGAGATGACCAGCTCTACAGACTCCAACAGCACCAGGTATGACTCATTAAAAATCGGCTCTAGACCAGGAGAAAAAAAACCAAACTAACTACTGCTGAAAAGAAGTAAAACTTCTCCATCCCCCAAACTTGGATGTGAAATGCTTCTGCTGAGGAAAAAAACCTCCTTCTTCCATGAAGAAGGGTGTAGAGCCTGGTTTGCTCAGAGCCATTCCCCTCATCTTCTGAACTAAAAGGTGAGAGGTTAGTTGAAAACGCAAGGAGGAGTGTGGGCAACTTAACAGTGTGTCCACCACTTGCTGCCTGGTGCTATCCTCCCGCAAAGCCTTCCCTCTGCGGGGGGTGAGGGAGAAGGGGTGGTCAGCCTTGAGGAAGTGTTGGCCCCCAGACTGTGTGAAACCTGAGTTTGCTTCATCCTTCCTTGGAGGCTCTGACCCAGCTGCTGCAGGAGCTGCTGGCGGCCGGGGTCCCGCTCCTTCCCCTGGCGCTGCCCAGCTCAGCTCAGTTGTTCTCACGCAGCTCTGGGAACAGGTTCCCACCACTGCAGCTGCATGAAGCTTGTTTGGCTTTGATGGGAGGGACGCACGCAACAATGAGCTCAGGCATTTACATTTCTGAAAATATAAAGCCCCAACCAGATACTACTAGCTTTGCTTCTTCCTTTCTGCTCTTGCTGTTGTCAGGGCTAGGAGTTTATATTGTGCAGCGAGCCCTTTTGTTCTGTAGGAGACCAAGTGATTGAAAACAGCCATGATACTACTATGTGTGGACAGTAAATTTTTTCCGTGTATTTTCATAACCCTTTTCCCAAAGGATCAAATGTGTCTTAATTCTATAACTCCACAATGGGCTAGAGCAGCTCCTCAGGCGGGAATTGTTCTGCTCTATAGGCTACTTAGTACTTCCTATAAACAACTGCCAAATTAGGTAGGTAATACCCAGTATTCCTGACCTGGCCAGCAAAGTATTTGTAGCTGCATATCAGAGGAGACAGGGCTGGAGATGTCAGAGGTGAACCTGGGGTTAAAGACGAGAAAACACTGGTTGTGTTTTTTGTGGTGTGTTTTTTGTGGTGTTGTGTGTTTTTTGGTGTCTTTTTAATGAAAAGCAAGCGTCTGTGTATGGGTACAACTGCATTTCCCTCAAAAGAAATGCAGGGAAGCATTGATCTCAGACCTCTATTGTACTTTGCGCATCTCTGGTACCTGAGCCAAAGTGTATCTAGTTGAGAATGGAGTTTCACCAATAATGTTATGGGATATATTTTTAAGTGTGCATGTGCTCACTTGCTCTTTGTCCTTTGTAACTCTATATCATTCTCTAATTATTGTCTCGACTTGAGCCATGACTTCGAGACTCCATGTCAAAGCATGACCCCTGGGTCCTTCACAGACCTCTGGATGGGAGGTTTTGTCTCCGCTTGCCCTTTACGGAAGGGCTGCTTGGGGTAGATGGGGCACATGGTGTCCCATGGAGACCCTAGACTTTGCCCACTCTGTGGGTCCCTGTGGTAGATGCTGCTAAGCTGCTGATGAGGTGACATTACCCCACCATGAGCCTGGCAGTCTGCGGGGGACAGAGCAACAGAGGACTAGGAAGGTCCGTGACCAGGAAAGGAAAAACCCCCCCCCCCCCCAATATTTCTCCCTTGTTAAATATCCCATTTTTGTGAGAGTGCTATGACTGTTTCTTGCAAGGGCCCTGAAAGCAGACATGAGGTCTTCTATTCCCCCGTGGCTGTCTCTCTCAAACAGGCCCCCCTGAGATGTCCTGCTCTCATTGCCTTGCCTAGGAGGGACATGGCTGCACTGGCCTCCGCTCCTTGCAATGCTCCATCTGAGCAGCATTTTGCAAAGGGATGGTCTGCAGACCCATGCACTTCCATTTGTAAGAGTCCTTCTTTCCTCCCCTTGTTTGTTTCCCCTCCTCCCTTCTCTCCTTTGCACTCAGCAAACATCTGTTTCCAGATGTTGTTCTTGAGTCTAATAAACGCAGCGAAAGGCCTTGAGTTAATATATTTACAATAGCTGGAGATGTTGGCTGCTAGTTAATGGCTCGTTTGAGCACACTAAGACCCCCACATTTCCTGAGAGGAGGGGAAAAAAAACCCCACCCTGAAAGAAAAAGAAGTGGGGTGGGGTTTTTCTCCCTAGTAAATAGCCTGAAAAGGGGAAGTTCTCAGGCAGTTTTGGAGATTACTGGTGGGATCAAGCACATGGCCATCTCCAGTTGGCTTCAACTTCCAGTTAGTGAAAGGAAGGGCATGCTGTTGTTTGTTGGTGTTTTGGGTTTTTGTTTGTTTGTTTTAATGAAAGTCTCTGCTTAAGGCAAAGGAAAGTGAGGAAGGCTTGCTGCTATTGCCCACCCCTTTCTGGGCCAGATAAAGACTTGCTGCGTAGCTACCTTGAACCATGCGCGTAGAAGCGTGAACCTCATCCATGCCCAGCTTTTCTGTTTCTGGCCTGTGGCATGGAGTGGTTCATTCCCACGGCACCTACCTGGGGTCAAAGAGCTTTTATGGTCTCTTGTAATGAGACCCCATTGTGCCCTGCGAGGAATCCCTACACAGCGTGCCCCTTTGTGTGAGCACTGCGTGTCTGTTGCAGAGCAGCACTGGGAAACCTCTCTGTAAGGCACTCTGCCCACATACAAATACCCCTGAGAAGGACAAAGTGCCAGTACCAGCTACAGACTGACAAACCTGGAGGCTTGCATACCTGTACGTAACCGTGTCCAGCATGTCAACTTGACCCAGTGCCACGTGCTAGATGTGAAACGCTTTCTTTCCTTGTACAGAGGGGTTCAGCTGCCTTGGGAGGTATATATTGCTTTACATTTGCTCCAGATTTCATTGCATGTTTGTGCTAGGTCTGTAACTGCCCCAGAGGACCTGTTAGAAACGGTGGAAGAGTGTGGTTACTGTCCTTGTAAAGAATTGCATCAACCTCCCTGAGGAGAGAGGGACATAGCCTCAAGCTCAGCACATCGAGGGCTGTCTAGCCTGCTCTAAGAGTCACTGGTCAGTGAAATCACTCCCTTTGATTGCAGCTGAGCATCTGCTTCTACTTGACCAGCCTTGAGAGTCATGAACTTGCAGAAGGACTGGTTTCAGGCTGGCACCCACCTCCTCTGAGGGTGCTGAGAGCACTGGAGGTTGTGCCACACTCAGCTCGAGGAGCAATGAGGTGACTCCGTGTGCTGGGGCCTGTCTCCGGAGACAGCTTGTTTGGTGAGCAGTGCTGCAGGCTTCACCATGCACAGTTGGCTCAGATTTGTAGCTAAATTAGTCCATTTGTATTGGCATGGGATGACAGGGCTCCTTATTACCTCATGGATAGAAAAATTACCCTCCTGCACAGCTGCAGCTAAGGCTTCTGCGTGAAACCCAGCTGAGTGCAGCTCCCCAGCCTGCAGTGGCTATGACATACCCCCTAAATGAACCGATCAGCTGGAGAGGGGCTGGTGGGGAGGCAGGAAAAGGCACTTACAGAGTCATTCAGGCGATGCTTGTGTCTGGACAGCAGGATCTCTATCACAAATCGGAGTGAAAAAGCAGAGAGCTCTCCCCAGCCAGTGTGGGGAAATGAAATGTAGACGCCCAGCAGATTTCCATTTTTAGCTTAGAAGGGTACATTTTTATTATTTTAGTGCTTGGGCTGGTATAAAGGAGAGAGAGTCAGTCTTTGAAGCTATGTATAACACGGGCAGGTAGCTGCAGTCATCAGTAGTTCAACCCCAGTCTTTCAGTACCATACTTCAGAGCTCTCTAGGATGCCCAACATCCCAGCTGCCAACTGTTATTTCCCAGTGTAGATCTCTGCTTCCCAAACACTGTATCATCAGCCTCGAAGCATCCCCCCTTCATTTCTCACCGTCTGCTTAGTTGTTGTGATGGCAGATGGCATCTTCAGTAACTTGGTTTCTCTCTGGCAGAGCCACAGCCTCAAAGACTCCTTTTCCTTTCACAGAGAAATAGGCTGCTAACACAGGCATGACTGGGAAGAGACCTAGCAGGGGGTAGGAGACTGGGGTGGCTGCGCCTCCCAAATGAATAGACACCCTGCGTGTGCTGGGTCTGTGGGTTACACAGCTCTGCCCTGCTCATATGAGAAACTGTTGAAAGGCTGCAGCCGTCAGAGGGGTGTTTTCCATGCGTGCCGGAGCAGCAATGTGAATTTGAGCAGTGAGATGACATGAAATCTGCTAAAAGAAATAAAGAATGGATTTCCTGCCTCGCAGACGCTAAAGCCTTGTTTTGGGAAGCGAGCGGCTGTGAAAGGCATGAGGCCGTTCAAAGAATTGGGGCTGTGTGCTACCGGGCCCTCCAAGGGTTTGTCTGATGGAGAAGAAACAGCTCGTGCTCTCTTTAACCTGCTCCCAGAAGGTCTATTTCTTCCAGCCCTCTGAAATAGAGACCGGGTGAGAGATGAATATGAGTTTGCTCTGCTAGTAATTTCCAGCACAGGCTGCACGCAAGATCTTCATTTAAAATGTGTAAATGACAGCGAAAGAGCCACAAGGGAGCTAGATTTTAAAAGACCAATTTGCTGCCCCATTTTTAATGACTGTGCACCACAGCGGGCCCCGTGCTGCTTCGCTGCTGTGTGCGCTCAAGAAGGGGATCAAAGGACAGACGGACAGGGGCTCAGCAGAGCCTGCATGTCACCCCGGAGGATAAAATACTGTATGTCATGCTTGGAAAAATTGGGTAGAGGTGGGCCTCCTTTCCTCCCAAAGAACAGAAGGAGGCTTTGTTTCCCAGATGCGTGGCCCAGAGCTGCCCTAAGGCACGTATTGGGGAGACTGTTCCCTGCCAAGGGGGTTTTCTGTCCGGTGCCCCGTGCCTGGTGGGACACAGAGGAGGTGATGGGAAGCTGTGCTTCACTAGAGGGCCTCAGCGGATGAATTCCTCTGAATGCCCTTGGTGCCCCCCGGGCTCGGCAGGTTGTACACTCAAATGAAGCCCCAAAGTTTCCCCCCTTGCACTGCAGCTTGCCTGCCTGGGGTGTTGCTCCCTACTGCTCTTTACTTGTTTTTTTTGCAGAGCCCTCAGCTGCCAGCTCTTGTTTCCAGACATTTCCCTCTCATTGTCACCACGCCTGGCTGGTCTCCTCAAAATATCGGGGTCAAAATGCCCCATTGCTGGTGCCTCAGGGCTGCCCCGGCATCTGTGCAGGGGATGCGACAGCCCGTTTGTACTATCCTGTAAAGTGTCCTTTGGCTGTGGGGAGAAAAGACAGACGCAGGCTGGTGTGAGCCCAGCCTCTGCTTTACAATCTCTTTCCTGCTGCTATAAATAACCTCGGCAAGAGTCACTTCAAAGGGAAGGGCTGGCGGCGGAGAGGTGGTTTGGGGACTGAGTGGGACAGGGGCGTCCCACTGCCCGATCCCACCCCAGCGCTTTGCATAAACAAATAAATCATGCAGCAAGGGAGAGGTGGAGAGAGAGGGCGAGCAACGGAGCTTACTTTGGGAAGCCGCGCAGCTTGCTCGTCCCAGCAGCTCACTCATCCCAGCCCCGTCTTTCCGAGGGAGTGTGTCATGTTACAGGGGAGCCACGATCAGCCAGAGCACAACGTTGCCCGAGCAGCTGAGAATTACCTCTCTCTAATGGGGACTTTCATCTGTGAGCTCCTGGCCAGTCTGCGAAGGAACTGAAACTGGCAGCTTAGAAGGAAACAAAAACCTACCAACAAACCAAAAGACTGAAACACAGGAGGAAAAAAAAAAAAATCCTGATCAGATTTTCCCCCCCCTTCCCACTCTTTGCCGCAGTTGGATCCTTTTTTTCTGCATCCCTTTTTTGTGTGTGTGGTTTGTTTTTATTTTTTAAAGACCCTTCCCATCTAGTTTTGTCATTATTGCTGTTAATTGTCATTTGCTGGCACTGGGATCCCCTTGGACGCTCTTTTTCTATGCCTTCTGGATTGTGCTCCTTAGAGTAGGAGTGAGGCTTTATTTATTCTATTTATTTATTTATTGTTTCTCAGACAGGGAGGGAATGTTGGAGGAGAAGAGCTGGAAAGGCGTCGGCGAAGCAGCTTTTGACAGGGGGTGCGTGGCTCCCCCCAGGACCGGCGATGGGGAGAGATGCTGCCGCCTCCCTCTCCTGCTGGGCTCGGGGCTGCCTGGTGTCTCCCTGCTTTCTCTGGTGCTGAGCCTCCTGCTGTACTTTCGGACCTCCGATCTACAGTCCCGGGTGTCCCACTTGGAAGCGGACAGACCCACGCAGCTCCCTGCCTGGCTCTCAGCAGACCAAATGGAGACAGCTATTTTGGGAAGAGTTGACCAACTGCTTGATGAGGTTGGTGTCCTTTCATTTTGCGTGTATAGTTTGCAGTACTATAAATTTTAGGCATGTGCATGCTTGCATAGTTGCATTTTTTGTTTTTTATTTCCTTCCTTAAAAATATATTTCTGTGCAAGTGATGCTGCTAAGTTGAATTTCCCGTGTCTTCAGGTCCCTCCCACCTCTCAAACCCGCCTGGCGTTTGCTTCCCTCTGCCCGAGTCCACTCTGTGGCTGAGCCCCGGCAGTTTGCAAAGGGGGAAACCTCATCCGTCGTTCTGACATGGAGGGAAAAGCCTCCAGCCCTCTCTGTTTAGTGACTAGCGGCATTGCTGGCTGAAAGAGTTAGAGATAGAAGTTAAACCTGGGAATTCAGTGTCTGAGCCCCGGGAGGGGGACAGGCAAGGCACACCACAACTGGTGTGGCTACGGGAGGAGGTAACTGCAAACACACCAATGTTGTGATGGGCTGGCTTTGCCGCTGTGCCAGCCGTGAGCCCTTGAATGGCTCCTGGCTCAGGAAAATGAGACACACTGGCACTGCTGGAGTAGTTTCTGGTATTGCTGGAGCATCAGTGCAGAGCATATGGTTGTGCTATGCCTGCCTGAGCCCTATCCAAAATCCACTGGAACCAGTGGGCTCTTCCTCTGAGGATGGGGGAGTGCTGCTGCTGAAGAAGCCTGTGCTTCAGCAGGTTGATAAAGAGCGGCCAAAAGTGCAGATTTTTGTTGCTGACACCTTTTACTTTGCTGTGCTGATGCTGCTAGAGGCTGCCCTGGGTGGGATGGGTACCCTGCAGGATTCCTCACCTCGTCAGGGCTTTGAAGTGATTTTAACATGTGTTAGGGAGCAGATGGTTGGTGGCTCATGTCTCTGAAGTCCCCAGGCAGGTCCACACTGACCTGTTCCTACAACTCTGGGGGCGGTTCGGGTCTAAGATTCAGGGCTGGGGTTGTTTTCCACCCACCTCTGCTTTTCTCTTGTTTACTCCAGCCTTGGCAGGCTGCAGAGATCCCCAGGTCTAGCCCAAAAATTCTTTGTGTCTGAAAAAAATCTTGTGTGCTGCTATTGCCAAATGAGGTGAGGAACAGGATGATGAGCATGGTGGCTATTGGGCCCTGCCTCAGGTGCTTCTTGGCACCCAGGGGGACCTGAGGACCCCTCCATGCTTTCTAGGAGCCGTGAAGGTCTGCCGTCAGGGGGTTATGCCTACAGCTAACAGGCTCGGCTACTGTTTGTGGGTCTTGTGGGAGCAGTCCCTGGATCTACTGGGGTTTGCAGCCAAAAGCTGTGAACCTTGGCTTAGCAAACATTGTAGGAGCTGAGGGATATGGTTTTGAGTGGCCTCTTTGGATGAGGAATAAGGGGGAGACAGGGTCCATGGGGCTACCCCACAGAGAAGAGCTTTTCAGGGAGGCAGAAGCATTGAAATGACTGGACCTGTGTCCCGCGGTTGCACTCTTGCGCAGGGACTCCTTCCCCGACACCAGGCAGGGGCTAACATGCAGCACTCCCCTCATTGCTGCTGGCACGAGTCTCCTGGGAAGTCACAGTTTATCTCTACCAAGTGATTTGAGACGTGCCACAGGATCCCTCCCGGGAGCAGTGCCCAGGGGCCGGATGGCCCCCTGTGTCCTGCTGGCTCTGCTGGCCGTGATACCTTTCCACCTTTTTATAGCCTGGCTTAGCAAGGAAATGGGGCTTTCATGATGCCTAGGTGCCTGGCAGCACCCTTGTTTTCTCAGCAGCCCCTCCTGAGCCCCTGGGGGTGGCCCCAGCCCCCCTGCAGCCAGTGTGGGGTGCAGCCGTGGGACAGGAACCACTGCTTGAGGGGGCCAGCGCTTGCTCCCAGGTACCACCAGGGTTATGAGCTCCCTGCTGGGCTACAGCTTCAAAAATAGCTTGGAGAAAGGCACTGGAGCCTGTGGAAGAGCAGGGATGCCTGGCCCAGGTCACCTGTCCCTGGGAAGGTCTGCTGCCCATGAGGGGAGGAGGGCTGTGCCCCCCGGGGAGGAGACCATCCCCAAATCTGCCCGCTTCAGCCAAGCTCCTAAAAGAGCTACTTCAGACCTTCACACCTCAGCCAGAGGCACTGGTGTGGGCTAAGCAGCTTGAGGTGCAGTGTGTGGGTCTGCTGGTAGACAGATGGTGGGGTGGCATATGGAGCTTTTGCTTAGGAAAGAAAAACAAATCCCCCTAGTCCTCCTTTTCATTGGGTCTGAAGTGGGGCTAAGTTGGATGGGTCTCCCAGACTGGCTGGAGAGGGACAAGAAGGATGGAGAAAAACAAGAAAGAAAGGGCAGCAGGGAAAGGATGGGAGAAGAAAAACAAGGAAATTAAGAGACAGTGCTGAGCAGGACTGGGGGGAGAGGGGCTGCAGCTGGGCTTGCCATGATGGACGTGAAAGCGGGATATTCATTCCCCCCTGCTCAGACCCTTGCTGTTGCTCACTGCCACATCCTCGCAGAGTTTCCTGGTGTTTCGACCTTAATGGGTTTCACAGCTGCCAGCTCAGTGTTATCCATCACAAAATAAAATAGAAAAGCTTTAAAGAAACCCCAGCTTTGGAAAGAGCTGGTCTGAGCTGGGCAGGGACGTGGGAGGTGAGGGGAGCCATGGGCACAGGAGCACATTTCTCTCTCTTGTGGCTGTGAAGATCAGCTGGAGGGAAGTGAAGAAGCAAAGTCTGCGAGGGATGATAGAGGAGCTAGCTGAGGTTATGCTCAAAACCTGTACTGCTCTGTGTTCCGAACTGGAGTGCATGGTCCCCTCCAGACTGTGCCATGTTTGTGCCCCAGAGGTCCCCAGGGGTCTGCGAGCAGCCATGGAGACACTGTATGAGCGCACTGAAAAGTGCAAAATGACAAAGTCCTGTTAGATACCTTTCTTCTGGACAAGCAAAAATAAAGCAAACTGGCAGGGAGAGGAGCTGGGGTTGTTTGCTCAAAATGTTAATTTTAAGTCAGCTGGTGGGGATGTTTTCCTGGTCTTGGAGCCCAACTTTGGAGCACCAGTGGCTGGCTGTGGCAGTGTTTCCATCTCAGTTCAGGATGAGCAAGGAGAGGGTGGCAGATGCATTCCCAGAAGCAGCCCGACCAGTGCTGCTTCACTCGCTACTGTGTGAACCTCTGCCTGGTGTCAGCGAATACCAGAGGGGAATTTTCTACCAGACACAAATTGACTAAGTTCTCCCACAAAAACATCTGTGTGGAATGGACCAGAAACAGGTACTTCAGGGAGAACTTTAATTCTGTGTAGGAATTCCTGTGCACTTACGGGGCATCAGAAAGTCATACAAAAAGCACAAATAAACTCACTACTGGCATTTGCAGGAATGGCAGAGCTTTCCAAAGAAGAAAACAAGGTCTTTTCCTGTGCTGGGTAACATTTAGTACTATTTTGCTTGCCAAAAGCTCGGCAGGGTGGAGAGCAGGATGGATTCAATGATGCTGCTGGGGGAAAAAAAAAACCAAACAACCCACAAAATTTGTGTGCTTGTAGAGATAGAAGTGTGTGTATGCAACACAACAGCAGTTACCCTGTAAAGCCTGGGGGAAGATCAGCTGCCCCTCTGCACTTGTGGTGAGTGTGCTCAGCCTCTCTGGGGTTGTATTGAAGGCATTTGTTGTGTCTTTAGTGATGCTGAAGGGACTTGGAGGCTGTGTCATGGATGGGGAAGGAACATTGACCCTCACTGCCCTTCCAGTAAGCTCATTTCCCTGGATTTCTCCTCACTTAGGCAAGCAAAGGAGGGACACCTGAAAACTCCCTTTCCTTCCCAACTTAAAGCTTTTTTTTTTCCTCCTTTTGCTTCAACGTCTCAAAGCACACTGCTCAATTTTGCTTCCCAGGGTCAGCAAGATTGCTCTAAGCATCCCCTGCCTCAATCTTTAGCTTAATGTTTTCCACCCGAAATCATGAGATCTATCTCTTTTCTTCCAATTCCTCTGGTAGCTAAGTCCTGTTTCCTTCCAGCCGCTTGCAATCCTTGAACATAGATGGTGTTATTTACAAACTTTTTGCTCCATCTAGGAGGACTTGCTGCTTGCTTTTGCTCTATGCCACATGGTTGTGCAATTCCAGGAGCTGGGCCTTTAAGAAAAAACAGCTAAATTGGAGATAAAACAATGAGAGTTAACAAAACCACCGGCCCTTGAAATCCCCCTGATGGTTGTAATAGATTATCTATTTGAAACATGTTTCTTTTAGCTGTTGGAGATAGTAGTGGGAAATGATTTCACCTCCCCGGGTGACTGCAAACAGCTACGTCTGCTAAAGAGCTATTAATCTGCCCCCTTTGAAGAAGTGCCCTCTTTCACCTAATCTCAAGTGCCTATCCAAAACAGCCACTTGCAAGGTTTAGGAGACCACAGCCACGGTCCTTTAATGTCAGAAGAGGTCTTGCTGTCACTGTTCTGTCCACTCAAGCCAGCCCTGTTCTGGCATGCTAGCGGTGAGTTAACAAAACCCATGGGAAAAGCCCATGCTACCTTTTATTGCCCGTTTCCAGCTCGTGTTTCAGCCCGACCCTCCTGTCCTTGCCCTCTTGCAGACGGGGTTTTCCCCTTTCCTCCGCACCCAGTGATGTGTGATAGCTCCCTAAATACACAGAGGTGAACATTCTGCTCGTGGGAGCCAGTCAGCTGTGGCCCCTGTGCTGGCAAAGGCTTTTTCAGCCGCTTTCATATGTGTAGGGGGAAGGTGCAGCCACTATGTCACTGGGAATCATGACAGGCAAGAGCAAAGCCGGCTGTGCTGACGAGCTGATCCTCTCTGTAAAAAGTGTTTTCAGCATTTCTGCCAGGGCAAGAGGTAGCCAGTTGCTGCTCTGATGTTTCATGCTCCAGGTGTCCTCCCAGGTGAAAAAGCAAACCCTAGATATCAGAAAGGAGATTGCAAACACTAGACTCCTAGAGACCACGTTCTTCTATTTTTGCCTACAGAAGTCAACCTTGCCCTAAAATTGAATGGTTTTCTGTTGCCTAGGAGTGGAAGTTTTCTCTTGGAAAGGCCCATTTTAGAGGAAAGCCCTTTCTTGTTGGTCTCCTGAGCAAAGCTGGCTTCTCTTGTTGGACCAGGCGCTATTTCGCACAGTGGTAATGAGGGAAGCAGGAAAGGCTGGGAATACATTTTGTTTTGCCATCTCAACCCAAAGTTGAACTGAGGTCTCCAGAAGCCAAGGATTTTTTCTGTTGTAGTCAATGTTTGTTTAATAGACTGTGCAGGAAACTGAACTCCAGGCGCTCCTAAATTCCTGCTAGGTTTTGCTTCCTACTGAAGGGGAGCAATCCCACGGCACCACTGCCCTTTGCACGCTCCAGGGATGTGCACAGCTCCTGGGCTCCAGGGAGGCACCGTGATGGCCAGAGGTGGGGAAAATGCCCAATGCCAGTGAGTACCCGATGGCTACATGGTATCGGTGCTTGGGGCTATGCTCCCAGTGGCACCCATACCTCCGTCCTGAAGGGCCCCTGTCCTTGAGAAAGCTATTTCAGTTGTCCCAGATGTTTCCACTACCCTGATCCTGCAGATAAAGTCATAGGGAAATTGCTCCTTGTTCCTCCCCCGGTCATGCTTAAGTCCTGCTGGGTCATCACTTCCCCTGATAAGTCCAGTTATGCTGCTTCTCAACTTGTGTGCCAGCAGAGCAACCCAGCCAAGGTTTCTTGCAGCAAACATGAACTCTGCCTTCCCCCCCAGCCATTCCTTCTTGGCCCTGTGTTGCCTCTGCACTTGGTGGGGCAGGGATCTGTTGCATGTTTCCTTGCAGATTTCTGTCCTATAAAGGGCCCCGCTGCAGTGCGTCGGACCCTCGCTGGTTAGGAAATGACTTTTTGCTCCTGCCTGTGTGAACCACCTCCCTTTCCCTGTCCTAAGCCAGATTCCCAAACATGGGAACCCCACCAAATGTGGCAGTCTCGTGGTCAGACATTTTGGTTGGCACATGTGTAGATGGAAATGGGAATGTGTATGTCTACATGCCAGCGCGAGTATCCAAATAAAGGCTCCGCTGTCCTATTTGTGCCCATGTTTGACCATTAGCACAAAGTGTTTGAAGCCAGGCAGTGCTGCGGAGCAGAGCCGTGCCATCTGGGGGTAGCAGCTAGATGGGAACATGCCCAAATGCAAAGATTCACATATCTGTGCTTTTAAGCTGAAAAGATAAACACAGATAAAATGCTGTATGGGAACTGGCAGTTCTTGTGTGAAACCCTCTCCTCACCCTGATATCAAATCAACATGCTATCAAAACATTTCAGTCTAACATGCAAAAAAAGCTCTGCAAATATTCAATTTCTTGTCAGTCACAACAACACTTACTGATTTTGACTTGCAATAAGGAAGCCAGTCCTTTCAAAGTGAGAAATGGAAGCGTTCCAGCCAGTTCTGCCTTCCTTCATCCCAGCCAGAAATATGTTGCTTTTTTTTTCTTCTCTAAAAGAGATTTTCCTCAAACTGATGCCTTCTTGCAGGAAGGTGCTCATTCACTTGTGAAAATCAAGTAATTTCTATATGATCCTAGGCATGGGCTTCTGTTGAACCCAACATAAGGCTATTTCTTTCAAAATATTGGCCCCAGCTGTGACGTAGGTTGGACAATAAGAAGATGCAACTGGAATGAACAGCTGGGCTTGAGGGTTAGAAAGGAGGCTCCTTAGCACAGGCACCCTGGTACCTTAGTCTTCTCAAATCATTAACCAAGTGTGGTTCACAGCCATTAATGAATAACTTACTTGGATTGATTTGCATTTTTTTCACTAAATCACAGCTATTTTAATAAACTCTGAGGGGTGTGGATGCTGTCCCTAAAGTGCATTTTGCTCAGGACACGGGTCAATTTTAATGACATTTCCAGTGAGGGAAGATGTGATGACCTCAGGTGGGCTCTATCATCCGTTTAAGAGATACATAGATGAGGCTAGAGAACAGGAGATTGACATGCTGGCATCATTAGAAATCCAAGCTCATTGGAAAAGAACATTTTGACGTGATTCCACATCAAAAGCTCTTGTGGAAGCTCTTGATAGATTTTTGTTTTGTTCTGCGCTTGGAGAAGAGTTAAGCTCCACAGCCTTTGAAGGTTTCATGAAATGCTGTTGCTGTTTTCAGGGCACTTCCAGCTGCAGTTTTTCAGTGAGACCCTTCTGTCTGTCCAGGTGTTTCTGTGAGCATGAGCCTACCGCAGAGGGGAAGAGTACCTGCTTCAGAGCCCAATTTTTCATCTGCTGAGTGGGTCTTCTGAGAAACATGGCTTTCTGCTAAGGACACAGTCACCTCTTTATTCGCCACTGCTGGCTCTCGATTTTGTAATGCCTGTCAGGAGGACCACATTTGGAGGCCATTACGAAACTCCCTCAGCCTGCTTCCAATCAAACCCCACATTTCTAGTTAAAGACTATGAGTTTTAATGCCATTCTTCGTTCCTAAACTGTTATGCTCTGTTCTCTGCCATCTTTACTTGGGCAGCATCCCCCAGTCCCACTTTTCCAAGAATTTGAGGCTTTGGTTTCAACGGTACTAATGAACATTTTTGGTGTTTTTCCTTCCTTTACAGAAATTAAAGTTCCACTTGCCAAGACATCGAGAAGTTCGAGACACACACCAGCGATGCAACTGCCCAGCAGGTAGGGATCTGGGATGGCTAGCATTTTGGAAGGGCCTTTTTTTGTCTACATCTTGTGGAAAGCTTTTTTGATGCTGTGTGGTATACGAATGCAAAGTTATGCATACTTGCCCAAGAGTGTGCTTGAAGTATAGTAAATCAATATGGACACGTGTGTAACAAGTTGGGTACGTGTGTAAATACTTACTCCGCATATGACAGAAACAGCAGGAAAAGTGATGGATATCTAGGTAGACATCTAAATAGTCAATAAAGAGAGAAAGATACAGTTAGAGGGCAAATGTTCCCATTAATTTTAGACATCAATTTTTGAAGTCAGCAGAATGGCTCTTGGGAGGTGTATCTTTCTTGGCTGATTTGAGAAGGTTTGAGAAACATAGGCTAGACTCAATACCAAAGCTGGACAGCTAAATTTTGGTGAGCCAAAATGCCTCTAGGGTGAGAAGATTTGAATTCTTTGGTGTTATACAACTATCTAAGGCATCTTGCAGAATAACAGCCTTCTGTTAGAAGCAGCCATTTATCAGGGGGCTGAATGAAGTGGTCACTCAAGGTCCTGCTCGTATAACATACAGAAATATTACAGGATTGCTTAATTGCATTATGTTTTTAATCAAGCTAATATCAAAAGACTCTTTGAGACACATCTTCTGAAGTGGTTTCAATACAATAAGTGACAAATTGCTATGGAAAAAACATTTGTGAATGGCATTTCATTCCATTACTATGAATCATGCAGCCTTCCTCATTGTCTTTTGATGCATTTGATTGTGTAGAAAAAAAAGTGCCAGCTACCACTCACATCCAAAGTTGAAGTTCTGGGAGAGTTTGAATGTGTATATTCAAACTGAATAGCTGAAGCTCATCTTGGAAAGAAAGAGGCAGGGAAAGTTGTGTCTGGATGAGCATCTGAAAGCGGCATTTCCATTTGCTGTGGTTTCTCCCTTGGTTCTCTTTGGTGCCCAATGTGAGGTCTTTCACAGTGTCTGGTGGTATGCATATCAAAGTGTATTTAAGTATGGTTGACAGTGGGATAGTGGTGAATGAAATGATGAAGGGGTCTGTCTTTGCTGTAGGTCATGTTGTCTCGTAATTGGTGTATTTAGACCTGTGTACAGACATAGGAGGTACAGTCTCTTGTCAGACTAAAATGGATTTGTAAGGTAGCAGCTTGTAAAAGCAAGAGGTAAAGCTATACAAGTTTGTGATGGAAAAGAACTAAAATTAGGATCCAGACTTGTAAAACATTGGAAAATGCCTGATTTGACTTGTTGAGATCAGGACTGTTGGACTTTGTTTTTAGTCCCAGAAAGAAACAACAGGAACAATTTTGGTTTAAATTTAAAAGACAGTACAAATGGAAATGTCTTTGAAGTATCTCTTCTTCAATGATCAGATCAAAACTGAGTTCAACTGTTTTTAAACTTGAACCTTTTGCCTTCGATGGGAACACAAATCATAGCACTACTCCATTTTCAAGTTCCTGCCTAGACTTGACATATAAACGCCATAAAACCACAGGAATGAATATCCTCCTGGTGTTTCTGAGCCAGCTCGGAGAAGGAAGCTTAGAACTTGAATACAGAGCAAAGAAAAAAAGAGATTAACTGATTTTTGAGGCCATCTGAATGTGACCCCCTACACCATGTGTGTGATAGATGAATCGCCCAAGTATTTCAGCATCAGGATCATAATACTTGATTACAGATACCCACATCCCTTGTGAAGCCACGGCAGCAATCGGTGCTGGATTTCTCATAAATCTCAGCGCCCGCTCAATCCATTAAGCTCATAGATTTTCTGAAGGACAATTTTGATTCAGGAGAACAGTAATAATAAATGTCTCCTAAAGGTTCAGGCTTCCTTTTTACCTGTGAAACTTGCTTGTCTTCATCAAATATTCTACAGACACAGAAACTATTTGTAAAAATTTCCCCCATCCTGTCAGCTGATCTGTCAAGGGAAATGAAGCTATGGTCCAAAGCTGATGATGTGGTAGGTGAAGTCTTGGTTGGCTATGGGCAGTGCAGAAATCAAGGCACCTTCAGTCAGCCGTTGTGTCATTTCAGACCCTTTGCTCCGGGGTGTTTCCCTTTAGTCTCTAGGCTGATGCAACGCAGACCACCTGAAAGCACTGCGGTGCTGTTTCAACATGGTCTCTCTTCCAGCCCAAGACCTTGGGAATCCTTTTCCCCAATGCACTTTTTTCCCCTTGTCTTTAAAATGCCCTAAGGACCAGACAATGTGATCCTTGCGGGAGACCAAGGTATTCGGAAGCATTGAGAAGCATCAAGATGTTGCAAGACTTGGCGCATGCCCGTTGCTTCTCACTGGCCCACTCCACCGCCCATAAACACATCATGTTCCCCACCAAAAATAAATGTTTATCAGAAGTGACATTTGAGCTCATCCCTAACTGTGAGCCAGGTCCATGCATGGCAAAGAAGGGGAAAAGGAAGACAAGTTCATTTGCTGACCTGTTGAGTACGGATGTGGAGGTCCTGGGCAGGGTCACCTATTGCCGTAGAAGAGCTTTGTGACAGGGAGTTGTGAACGTAAATGGTTCGGAAAAGCTGGGAATAGGAGAGCAAGAAGATTGAAGTGTGTGACTGTGCTGTGGCTATCTGAGCGCATGTGATAAGGACTGTAGGAATAACGCGGTCAGGAAAACAGCACAGCTGTATTTATAGCAAATGATAAGGAAATATAAGTTTCCTTCGGCTGGGAAGCTGCTACTTCAGATCACTTGGGCTGGGGCTGGGTGTGGCTACCTGTGAGCAAGATGTCACTCCTCAGCATTGTGTTTTTTGAGCTCAGAGGTCGCAACAGGCTTCTCCAGTGATGTCTCGGTGGTGAGGACACAACCCCTAAGGTTAGCACAACCTTCCTGTGTAATTGACTCAGTTCCCTTTGTCTGATAGATAACCTGTGTGATTCCTTTGGTCCCCACTGTCTGCCAGACTGATCTGCGACAACTTCATACAGGTTGGGAAAGCTCCCCGAAACCTCAACAGCAGCAATGACTGTGCCCAGCTGTTCACCACCCACAGACCCTGCACCATGTCGGGGTCAAGTGTGGACAGGGCGCTCAGCACAGGTTTTGACCTGAGGTTGTTGCATGCTAGGATGAGACTTGGGAAGTTTTTCTGGGGCTGAGCAGTTGCTGGTGGAACTATGGGTCTGATTTCTAGGAGCGAGCCTCCCCTCGTGACTTTTGCTCAGAGGGAAATGTTTCTTTTCCATATGGGATCTGGATGTGGCTGAGAGCTTGGCAGAGCTACCTGAAGCTGGAGGATCCTCTCACAGCCAACTGACCTCCCTTGATTTCTGCCACATAATAGCAAAACACTCTGAGGGAAAAGCATTGTGTTTCAGCTTGACAGGGTGAAAACCTAAGCTTTCCTGGTCTAATCCAAACCCAGTTGCAGATCCAAATCCTGTCTGCCTGGACAGTCTCAAACAGCCAGGGATTATCACCAAAACCCCCTCCCACAGCCTTCCTGGCGGAGGTGTGTGCTCATGTATTTTATATACTGTGACTCTCTTTATTAGACCTTTCCCATCTTCCTCTCTTCAGCTCCTATTTTCACAGTCCCCACGTGGCTGTTTTTCACTCTGCTGGCTTTCTGCTCCAGAGTTCAATATCCCTTAAAAAAAAGAAAAAAAAAGGCTGGCTCCTTTCCCTCTGCCCCCGCAATGCTTGTTTTGGTCCAGTTTCTTCTTGGGCAGGTTGGGAGCCCGCAGTGCTGGAGGCGGTCAGCCATGCAAGCAGGGAAGCAGCTCGGAGGGATGCCGAATGGCTTTTCCATCCCTCCCTGTGGCAGCACTTGGGGGCAGAGGAGGGAGCTGGGATGCGGGAGGAGGCAGCTCCGGCCCCATGGGCTCCTGGGGATCGGGACTACAGGGGGAGTTCCCACCCCCCTGCCACTAACCAGTGTGCCTTCTGCTGTTACAGGGGCTTGGAAGCTGCTGTGGGGCAGCTGCAAGGATTTTGGCATTGGCCAGGAACTGGGGTCCTCTCAGGAATGTCTTTGAGGCTTTGCAAGGGAATGTCCCCATGGCATTTCTTCTCATGCAAAACTTCACCCACGTCCCCTATCCGCCCCAGCCCGGGGCACAAAGAAAGCCACTTGGCCACTCTCTTCAGCTCCAATTGACCTTACAGAAATACCAGCAGGAGCTGCCGCAACTCAAACATGCTGCTGCTGTTTCCCTTCTTGCAGGGTGGCCCGTGAGAGCAAAGGTGCAACAGTGGCCTCAGTTGCACCCCAGGTGTGCATACCCAGTCCAGGCATCCTGCTCACTCCCTTGGGTACACCTCTGCTCACGCCCTTGGGTACACCTGGCTGGACCCCTCGGCACAGCGGCAGCTGCTGGAGGACACCAGCAAGAAGCAGCGCGAGGCTGCAGTGGGGCTTTGGCTCCCTCCCAGGATGTGTCACCCAGAGCCAGCAGGGCCAGCTGGCAGGAGGTGGCAGGGTTTCCCATGTCCCGACCCCTGCCTGGCCCCGCAGGCAGCCGGCAGAGAGAGGAAACATCGGGAAGGGCAGGACCTGGGCTGGTGGACGAGGGGGTAGCGGGGATGGCTGCAGATGGCAGACCCCAGGGCAGTGCAGGCTGAACTCCAACCCCACAGCACCCTGGCAGAATATTGCATCCAAATAGATGCATCTGTTTTTTCCTTGGGATTCTTACCTCTTCCCCAAACGCCTCTGGGGAGGTAAGACAAAAAGGGGGTCAGTGCCTGAGTCCTGCCTGCTCCTCTCGCCCTGCACCCCAGCCAAGGTGTTCTACGTCTTGCCAGGTTGTTTTCATGGCTTTATGTTTTCTTGCTGTAATTTTTAACATGATCAGCTTGCTTAGGGCTGCTTGGACAGATCTGAGGGCTCCTGTGAAATTAAAAGCCTGAACACACTGTTGAGCCCTAAGAGGTAGAGGAGGTGTTTGGGATCTCTGGTATGGGGAAAAGGTGTGGAAGGGTCATCCCAGCTGTTTCAACACTGGCAGCCACAAACCATGCCGGTGTCCCTGGCTTAGAGCCACAAGGAAGGTGAGGTGGGAGTGTGCAATGAAACGCCCATCCCCATGGCCCTCCTGTCAGGAGGTGCATTGAACTAGTTGAAATGTTACGGGTTTGTGTTTGACTCCTTTTCAGGGTGATAAGTCAGCATGGTTTTCTATGCTGACTATGCAAAAGGTGTTTTCTACTTTAAAAGTGTCTAAATGCAGCTTTTTGACAACCTCTAACCAAAAAATTGGAAAAAAGGACATTTGTCTCAAGCAGCCACTCCTTGCCAAAAGCTTTGAGCTTTCTGAATTGCCTTTTTCCCTTGAATACACTGGCAAAGCCCTTGTGGCTGAGCATCCAGCACCAGAGCAGCACATTGCCATGTCAGAAAATGCGATTCACTGGCACGGCATGGCACATCTGGAAGAAAAATTGCAGCATAATCATTGCTTAAATACTTCTCCTTTCTTCCCCCCCTTATAAGAAATCTCCCTGGGAATTCTATTATTCCCTGAGATTTAAATGTTCCCCCCATCCACATTTTTTGGGCCCTCCAGAGTATACACACACTTCAGCCTCGGAGGTTGCTCATGCGCCCTGGCCTGCTGGCTGTATTTTGGGTTGGGGTTTGTTTGGTTTAGACATACTGTTGTTTCATTTGTTTTGAAGATGCAAACCACACAATGAATTCCATGGATTCTGTGAGCAGTTATGAATAGATGGGGATGAACAATTCAGGAAAAAAACAAACAAACATTTTGTTTGGTCGCTTAACTCTCTTTCTCTGAACACGTAGGCAGCTGTGCTCTTACACAACTGCCCGGAGTGGCTCGAGGAGTCACCCCCACCTTGGCTTTTGTCACCTGGACGTTGCCACATCTGTGGCTGAGGGATGGTAAGAGGGAGCAAGGATGCTCCTTATACCTCTAAGCATCAACTCATCTGGCTTAGTCTGCGTATGTGATTTAAACTGACTTTGTTAAGGAGTATTTAATTGATTTTTAATGAACCTGCAGTTGTTGCCACAGTGCAGACTAGGAGGGCTTGCATAAGACATTAATACAGCAGCGAGCACTGCCCAGGCTGCAAAATGGCACATCCCTGTGGTGCTACCACACCGATAGACTTAGGAAGGCAAAACCTTCTGCCTTTCCTTCTTTATCCAAAATATGGTTAGAAACAGTCAATGCATTAAAAAGGGAAGGTGCTGATGCATGATGATGGGCACAAGTGCTCTGCAAGATGGTGGCCAGTTTATTTATACCTATATGCTTTTTTGTGTAATTCCCTCTTGCCATGTTCAGGCCTGTCTCCTGGACACCCCAGGGCTCTTCTCTTTGTTGTTTTATGTGCTTTCTTGTTTTAAAGTTTTTATTTTAAGCTTTTTTATTTTAAACTGGCTGGAAGGTGAAAGGGAATTCCTCCAAGCACACAGAAGTGCTGGGGGTCTTTTTCTTTCTCTGGAGGCTGAGCTCTCCCCAAAGGTGCAAACAGCTGAACAATTGTGTTCATATGTGCACGAGTTCTGGTGGCAAAGCATTAGCTTTAATGGTGCATGTATTTTACATCCTAAATATTATATCCCAGCCCTGCATAAGCCTTGGCTGTTTGGTACAGCCATCCTCCACCCAAATCCAGGGATAAACTAACCTCTTCCCCAGACAAGGGTATGGTGCAGAGAAAGACAGCAAGGATTAAAAGCATGGGAAAGGCAGAGATTTTGGAGGGAGGAATGGATGCACAGCACTGCAGAGGGGCAGATACCTCCTGTGGTGGGCTCCAGCCTGAAGCACAGACTGATGCAGGAGAAAAGTATTGTGGCTGTGCTTATTTACATCAGGTAACAGTCTCACCGTGACCTGTACTGTCCCTGCCAGGCCGTGTCCGAATAACAGGTCCAGTGGCGAATGGCACCCCGGACGCAGACTGGGCCCTGACAGGTTGCCCGTGGGGTGCCTGGGACGCATGTCGAGGGCTGCAGCAGGGAGCTTCTGCATATTTGATGGATTTGCTTACAGATGTTTGGTAGAAGTGTTTACACCATTGCGTGCCTGTGCTTACAATGTATATGGTACATATGGGCATAAATCAGCGCCTTGACAAAGCACGGCAAAAACATCCCAGCTGGCTGGGGAAACCCGAAAAGCACATTGCGCTGCTACTGTACAGCGACGGCTTTGATTCAGTGTGAGCGTGCTACCGGGGTAGAGGATTTTTCCCAGGCCTGGGCTCTGTGCACATGGCCGGGCTGGTTTGCGTCAGCTGCTGACGCACGTCCGGGCCCCGCGACGTGGGTCTCGCCTGTGCTGCCCATCCTGGCAGCTTTGCGGCGGCCGGAGGA
>NW_010518062.1:0-7324 GCF_000687285.1 Phaethon lepturus | reverse complement strand
CGGGCCAGGGCGCGAAGCTCGCTGCCGAGCAGAGGACCGCACGGCCCAGCGGCGCGAACCCCTCCCAGCCTCCCCACCACCATCACATCCAAAGGCAGCCGTCAGCATCTCCCTTGGCCGAACCGGGTTCGCCGCCCAGGCAGCTGCCAGACGGACCAGGAGAGAGCACGGAGCTGATGCCGCCCCTGGCAAGGAGGTCACCGTGCAAGATGGAAGATGCTCCCCAGGTCCAGCAAGCCCAGCAGACTCAATCTTGAGAAGTCGAACGGCATCACAGCCAATAAAAGCCAATTTACAACTGGGTCTCTACCACGGGCAACGCTACGGAGTCTACTGACGGGGCAGTTTGCTAGATCGCACCACCGAGGAGCCAAAGGAGCAGAGCGAGTCAGGATATGACTCAGGCTGGTGGCTTTCCAAGGAGGCGAAGGAGGACCTTCCAGCTGAATCCTTGCTGTCCAGACAGGGCAGGCCCACGGGGTACGAAACAAGAGCAACAGATTTCACATTACCTCTTGTGGAAGGGAGACAATGGGCAGGCAGCATCCTTCGTCCTTCGCCCTGTGACGGGAAGGGCTTGCAGCCCTCACATCAGGTTGAAACAACTGTTTCGGAGACTTCAGAAGAAAAGGGCTCTTAAAACTAAAGATGTTCCAAAACTTTTGTTAGAGAGGCTGGGAAATTCGATGGCCAAACTACTACACTTCAGTGGCTTCTCCTGAGGACAACTGATTTTTAGAGCAACAGGGCTTTGAGCTTACGCACAGGCTGGCAACCTGACCCATCCACAGCCGTACTTTTTCCAGTTCCTTCCATGATAGAGCCCTTCTGGCTTTTGCTAGAGCAAGAACACCTTCTGACACAAGAGGAGAGGAGTCAGGTGGTCCAGTTACCTGCTCTAGGTGTACCCCTGTGAAAACCTTTCAGGTTAGGACATCTTAGCTCAACCTTACCATTAACATGGACTGGACTCAACAGGGCTGAGCTAGTCCAGAACGGGATCTCAGTCAAGTATTCTCAGAAGCAGCAGCAGTACCAAACGCCCACGTACTGAGAACAAGCAGATCACAATCACAGGGCTCAGCAGTCGCAAGGTCACGGATAAAGCCAAGGGTATGAGACCTGGGCAGCAGGTGCTCAAGCGGCACAGTTTTGTTATAAACACAGCTATGTACCTGGCTCGCTGGTTTGGCCAACCTCCACCTGCACTGAACTGCAGCCAGGCAGGAGAGTCCCAGCCCTGCCTGCCCCTCCGCTGCAAACACGGGAGGCTCCGAGCCACCACGGAGGGTGGAGGGCAAGGAGCGGTTGCGTTCGAGTTGTATCATTGCATGAAGCACAGCCCTGAGCTGCAACCAAAGAAAACATAAGGGGGGGAAAAAAAAGTCAGTTTTATTAGAAACAGACCTTTTTCCAGGCTTTTTCTTGAAAGGAATATACAACACTGGGAAAAGTAGCTTCAGCAACGCTGAGTTTGGAGTTGTCAAATGCAGACTGCAACTAATAGTTGCCCTGAAAAAGAAGGTCTTTCCCCTCCTTATAAAAGGAGCATTGGAGGGCACACAGCTTAAAGTAAGCGGGACACGTCGTGGGGGTGGCAGGCGAACCCAGGAGGCTGCCATACCGTAAGGCACGAGTCACCCCGAGGACTTGCCCAAATTGGAGCCCTCGGGCTAATACCGACAGGAGAGCTGGGGCTGACCCACTGCAGGCTGGCAGCAGGGACAAGTCCAGGCTTTGCCTGGGGCCAGCACTCAAAGCGGCATCGGTGAGTCCCACAGGTCCTGGGGTGCTGCACCAGCCCCTGGGCAGACAGATGGACTCAGCACTAACACAAGTGCGGGTTGCCCTGATGGGGTGCTGAGCAAGTCCTCTCCACCCCAACACGCACACCTTACACGTGCGGTGAGCCCTCCACCCCCTCACTGGCGCTGTGCCCAAAATCGATGGGATCCTGGTGCTCCCACCCCAGCTCTGCCCAGAGCACCCCGGCGGCCCCAGCCCCTGGGACACGTGGGATGAGCGTTTCTGAGAAACTACCAAACGCAGGCTTAGGGGGAAGTCAAATGGAGAAGCATTGCATGGAAAAAGCTCCAACATTGGGAAAAAAGGTTTGTCTCTTTAAGAAGGGACAAAGCAGCGGATCAAAAATTTACCCTCAGGTCAGTCTGAAGCAATTTTTGTCAGCACCAAAAATCAGGTCCCTTCTGGCTCCAGATAAGCTGAAGAAAGCAAAGGGTCCTCAGACCGACAAGCCATGACACAGGGTGATGGTCAACACCATCCGTCAGGGCATGGGTGAGGTGGCGATGCTCAGCCCTTCAATAAACCACAGCCCCAGCACACACCTTGCTTGATCTAGCCTGAATTTCTGCAGCCCTAATTCCTCACCCAAACACAGCCACGGCAGTTAAGTATCACAAGTGCCATTGCCAAAAAATTGCCTCTTTCCCCTTGGAGGGACTAAGAAACAAGGTACCCGTTTTCTTGGCACTACACCCAGCAAGAAGGATCGCCACCAAGAAGGATGGGCAAGGCAAGCATTTTTTACAGCTCATCAACATGCTGTTGAGATAGAAGGCAGCTTCCAAGTCCAACCTGAAAAGCGACCAAATTGACTGGTTTTTTTGGCTTTCTTGTGTTTTTAAAGGCATCTATTAATTCAAGACTCTGTTCCTGCTAGGTATTTAATGCAGGTATTTAACTCTCATCAATCATTCACCGGGGGGGGGGGGGGTTGGGAGGTTTTCCATCAATCCTTCCCCGGGGGGGGGGGGAGTTGGGAAGTTTTCACTGCTTTTCATGCTTCTTGGCACAGTCAACAGGATCCATCTAACACTTTCCGCCTTCTTCTGCCCCAACAGAATACATATGAGCCTTCAGCTGCAGGTTCAGTTCTATCTTACAACCTCGCCAAACAGCAAAAAAAAGAGAGGGTACTACCTCTAGCTAACACAAGGGTTTAGGGTGCTATTTGACATGCAGGAGGCACAAAGTGGGGCAGGGAAGAAAGACTGCAATCGGTTTCTATTTGCAAGGAGCTCACGAGTTCGGCCGTACAAGACAGAGCACCTTTTTTCCCTTTGTAAAGCTCAGCACATCCGAACGGGAAGTCACTGAGACACAGTAAACAGTGATATGTAATGAGGCCATTTTTTATAGCCTTTCTTTGGAACAGAACTCAATTTCAAGCAGCAGAGAGTAAATAAAAAGCCAGAGGACCTGAGCAGGGTAAATCAGAGTAGCTACACAGACCTTGCTCAAGCATCACACCTACCCAGGCAGCTCTGATAGTAGGTAAATGTAATTCAGTATTATCATGACATATGGAAGTAATTACAAGCATTGTAGCTATAAAGCCTTCAAGTGGCACGTTAAAAACCCCAAAGCCTTGTGAATAATTACTGGTACCAAATGCGCCAACGTGCCTTCGTCTCCCATATACCTGGGGGAAGCAGTCGGTACAAGCCACCTGCTCCCAGTTGTCATGGCAAACGAGTGCCTCCATCCTCAATAAACAGGACTTTGATACCCAATTATTGCCATCCTCCAGAAAAAACAGCCATCTGACAGCTCAGTCGGGTGTAGGGCATTACACCCATCCATCATGGGAAGTCTGTTGTTTGCGTGGTTCCTTAACAGGAGCAAAACAGAGCTGTGGGCAGCCAAGTCATCGCACCAGTGACGTTTGCTGCGTCTCGTCAATCTCAAGAGCCCTAATAAAACCTCCCGGCACTGCAGACCGAGATGGATTATCTCCAGAGAGATGTCAATATGCTTCAAAATAAGAATCCTTAATGAGCTGACCATTACTGCTAACTTGAAGTCTGCGCACACACAAATACGCACATTAGATACATGGCTGCTTCATTTCAACTAGCCAGGAGATTTTGAAGCAGGAAGAAAGATATTCAGCAGCATCCAGGCCAACTTTAAAGGAAGGATGAACGCAACGCGGTATCAACAGGAGTCTTTACGTTAAAAGAAATTGCATGATCAAGCCCTAGAAGTGCACAACTGCTTTGATGTAGGCACCAGTTTCCATCTGTCTTAATATATGGAGGAATGTCAATGTTGCGGTAGATAACACTGCCAACAGCATGCTCAGACAGCCAGGACGGGGCAATGGGAAGATGGGGCAGGAATTTGGGGGTTATTGCTTTTTCCTTAGTTGTTCTCCCTTGAAGGAACCCGTATTTCCTTCAGCTGCAGAGATTTAGGAGCAGAAACGCTCCCGGAGCGGGGCTGGAGGGCAGAGCGCAGGCTGAGACCCCTCGGACACGCTGGGCGATGGTGTCAGCCCCCAGGGCACCTTGCTCGCCTTCCCTCGCTGCTTCTCAGGTGCCCGCGATACAAACGCCTTGCCAAGAGGTGTATGTTCAGGGATAATTCCTCACCACCTGCACAGCTGATCCAGCCCCCAGGAGGTCTCTGCCTGGAGACCTGCCTGCACAAAGCGCATTGCCCAAGCGGGGAGCAGCCTGCAGCAGTGCTCACCCGAGCATCCCTACCAGCGTCGGTACACATTCAAGTCCCTGTCAAGAAGGATTAATTTCATCTAAAGCAAATGCAAAAAAAAAAATTAAAAACCAAAACCCGCACCACCAAATATTAACCTCACCCAAACGTGCAATTTTTTATTGCACATTTTTATGCCTCACCATACAGAAAGGCAAGTGGAGAGTCATTTAATTTGTATTTGACCAGAGACTTAACAAAATTACGATTCAAACCTAATTACTGATGAAAATCCAAAGCTCGGAGATCTCCATCTTACTCACAAAAGGAGCCAGGGATGCAAAAGATCTCAGAAGAGAACCAGGCTTTAAGGCTTTTTTTTCCTGCTTATTTTGTTAGCCTCTGGAGGTTCAGTAGCTTTGGGTCATCCCATCCTGCCAGGCACCACCAAGCCCTGGGCTCAGGTCTCTGGAATTGAGCATGAAAAGTAAAGCAAACTTGAGATTGCAACCTCATGAGGCAATTTCAGTCTTTTTTTTTTTAATCATCAAGTAGTAAACCACTGCTGTGTGGCCAGCCCAGCCGTTTCACCAGCCTGGTTTCCCTGCTGAAGCAGCACGGGAAGGTTTCGGCAGGACGGGGACACCAGTCCACCTCTCTGCGGCAGGGAGCACAACCCCCCGCAGCCCCACCCAGGGCTGGCCTCGCTGCGCTGCCAGTGGGTCCCGATGCTCTAACCTCACCGCACACCTTCAACGGCTGCAAGGGAACACAGATCAGCATGGAAGGGGATTAAAAACAACCAAACCACTTAACACACACACAACAGTGCCTGGATGCCTGGATCTTAAAGCATTTCTCTGCAGAGAAATGTGATTTCACCTCTGGCCTTTGAAACGATGCTCACCTGGGGCAAAAAGCTGTTTCTCATTACACACCTGCAGAACCCCATTTAATTCACTGAGAAAGGTGGATGACAGAATATTACTGGGTGTTTCAAGTCTAGCAGAAGTGTCTTGTCCCCTGGCATTTTGACTGATTAACAAAAGAAAAGAGAAACCTCTGCAGTAAGGCAGACGGCTGGTTAGCCCCCCCAGCCAGTCAGGCAAAATGTGCCTTTATCATCAAAAACAACCCCTGAAGTTTCTAGGCATACTCTATCATGCACATCCCTACCCCTGTGTCCGAACACATCACAGCTGTGTGACAAAGAGGAGCTCCTACACTCTTGTGCTGGAATCTGGCCTGGAGAGACTGAACTGCTGACCGACAGCTGAGGCACTGCAGGGACCTTTGTGTCCCCCTCGCCCCTCTGCTCCTGGGGTGCCGGCACCGCGGGCGCACAGAGGGTAAAAAGCAGCAAGATGCCTCCTGTCTTTAGCTACCCTGGGGGAGAAGCCAGATTCCCAGATTTGAGAATTGTCAGAGAGACACCAAATACCTGAGAGCAAGTATAAAGACTCAAGTCTGGATTGATTTGGGTCCCACCCCGGCCGAGGACAAGCATCAGCTGAGCCTCGCCGCAGCATCCACTCCCACGCCAGGCGACGGCTCTGCACGTCCCCGTGGGCTCAGCTTCGGCCAGGCTGTGCCGGTCCGCTCCGACGGGTGGACTCTCACAGCGGTGACCACCAAAGCCATCCGATCCAGCCAGTTCCCTTCACACTCCTCCTTACAGCCAGGAAAGCAGCGGGGCAGGGCAGGCAGAAAGCAATTTCATTAAGGACAGCTGGGCTGTAAGCTCTCACGTCCCCAAGCCATACCTGCCAGGGCAAGGGTGGCAAGAGCCTCCTTTCCAAACTACCACTGGGAGCTTCCCCAGACCACAGCCACTATTCTTAAACCCATCCTTAATTCCCCACAGGGCAAATACTGATCTGAAATTAAGTTTGTAGGGCTGTAATATTTCCTTAAAAGAAAAAAGCATAGTATGTCATTCTCAGCATGTTCCAAAAAAGCACTAGTCCCTGCACATCTACAGCACGACAGTTTATATTTGGAAACATCAGTTCGTACGGAAGACAGTTTGATCAGTTTATAGCCTGGAAAGCCAAGAGGAAATCTCACAGCGTTGTTCCACCCTGGGAAGAGGCACCAGTACGTGTTATTTACTCCGCGCCAGCGCGAGAGCTGACACGGGCTGGTTTTCACCATACGGCTGGGGCTTCCCACCCCGGTGCTTTGCAGGATCAAGGTCTCCGACTCCGCAAGCGAGCGCCGACATCCTTGCGTTCACGTGCGCGCAGCAAAACGCACTTCGCTCCCCAAAGAGCGGCTCCCAAGTTTTGGGCCTGAACCCCTCACAGGGGAGCTCATGGCTACGGGTGTCCTCGACCACGGCAGCTCCCCCCAGCACGCAGGGTTACGTCTTGCTGGGTGAGGAGGCCGAAAGGCCGAAAAAACCCGTTGCCCTGGAACAAAACTCTTGACGGAAGAAGGCAAATACACTTGCCAGATAAGCAGCGTGCTTGCACAGCACGTAGCCGGAGCTCACCTTAGCGTTACACGTTATTTATCTTTGAATACTTCAGTAAAGTTAAACAGAGTCTCGCCTTCGCTACCAGGAATTTCCCTTCCTTTTTACCAATAAAATCCATTGTTACTCAAAGATAAAAGACAACAGTTCACCGTCCCCTCGTCCACCCAGGGGCTGCCGGGCAGGGAGGACAAAGTGCCCCGTTTGGGTTGTTTCGCATTGATTTCACTTCCCCATTCCCATGCAAATACGGCGCAGCTCAGCTTGCAAAAACACACAAGCAGAGCGTTTAAAGCCCGAACGACCAGAGCGGAGAGATTTATTTATTTATTTTCGTTTGTTTAAGCCTCCTTCCACCAAAACAACTAGAAATTGGAAACATTTCCGAGG